>NC_020190.1:764623-979546 GCF_000315915.1 Henningerozyma blattae CBS 6284 | reverse complement strand
AGTCATCTTTAATATATTTAACTATACAACTCCTAGCAAATAATAAACTAACTTATCTGCGGTAGCTACCCCCAATGATGCCCCTTAATAATAAGTAGCCCTACATGCAAAAAAAATAAAGATACCTCTCCAATGTCTTAATAAATATGTATCTTGTAATGTCTTTTAACACAAAAGGAAATCATGGCCTAAAACTTGGATCGCTTTTGTATTATCTCTCTCTCTATCTATCTATAACTTACACGATACTATTAATCAACTGCTTGTGTCAATTCTTATCTTTTATATATATCATCTAACCCTAATACTAATCAATCTTGGTGTCTTACGCAACTACAGACCCTTCTGCTACTTTATCTTTTTAAAAGATAGCAGCATCCCATCACTCCTAGATCCTCCCTCCCTTCAACGTCATGTAAATAGTAATCCGACTCTTGCCTGGTAATTATTTCTATTATGAAATTGAACTACAAGGGAAAGCCTTTGGTAGAGAATTGAGGATCATTCATGCTTTTTATACATCTGAATTTTTGAGAGATGGGCAAGATACTGTGTGCGTGTGCGTGTGCGTGTGTGTGTGGGGGGGGGGGGGTTTCACAGAAAATAGGTATTATTTACACATGGCTCGATAACGGGAGGACTTTCTATAGTTCTTTATTGCTCTTTAAAGAGCTATTTACTATTCAAGAGGTTTCCATGGGGTAGCTATGGAATTAATCTCCAATTTGTTGTACTGGTATTAACATAAGCCGAAGTCTTATGTTCAATGGTAGTTTATAAGTTTTGGATGGCGTATGTTGTGCATATCATGGGGGGCCTTAATGGGTTCATGTATTTGTAGTCCGAAAATTTGATAAAGTAATTGGGCCCATAAAGTAAAACATCAAAAAACACCTTTGTTATTATATTGCTTTTATAACCTACTCTCCAATATTGCTGTTAATAATATTAAACTTACAGCAATCTACAAGACATTGAATATGAATCACATAAAAAAACGAAGCTTCTAGTTGAATGTTTGCCAATAACTTATTTGGATGCTTTATATTAGCCATAAAACATCCCTATTAATGTCTACTCCTACCATTCCCGGTATGTTTATAAACAGTCTATTTAAAGTAATCCTAAGAAGCTGCCGTCGATCTTTGAAAAGTATAAATAGGACTAGCTTCTCAATTATTACCCATAATTTATAGTTCCTTTTGTAATAGTCTAAGAAAAAGACAAGCATTTTTTGTAAGTTCGAACTCGCCTAACTTTTGGTTAAAGTTAAAATTTGTTGGAGTTAAAAATTCCGTTTCGTTTGTTATTATTTTGTATCTATACCTAAATTGGTTTACAATATCAACAATGTTGTATTCTAATAATTAGTAACGTGCCAACCAAGACACGTAACTCATGTTCTGAGGTCTAACCTCAAAAACAACCTGTCCAAAACATATAGACACGTTGTACAATAGGCATGATGCTATTATACTAGCACAACTTGTATCTAAACTTGTTCAATTCCTATTGATGTCTAACCCTTGTCTATAGTTCAATATATTCTGTATAATTCTATTTCCATCTACACTTTTCAATAATACCACGACAGAAAATCTTGTAGATATCCTGTAGCCATAGGCTAAGAATGTTATAGAAGAAGATTTTGAGGCTATAGGAAATCTAGTTTTGAGGTTAGTCTAGAAACTAGATATAATGCCAACTTCAAAAGATTGGTAAAAACAAGTATATAAAGGTCTAGTATTTCATACTAGATCCAAACTTATTTTACGGGGATTCAAGAGAGCTAAACATTGTTATACAATGTTTAAGATGTAAAGACGATTACTTTATTTAGACATATATAGTAAATACTATAACTAAAATGAATATATTTCTTAAATAGTGTTTTTCGATATGAAAAGAAAAACACATTTTAAACAATCAGTCATGTGATAAGGTATTTTACCACTTAATAGAAAATGATATAATCATACTCCGGCATATTTGTATCCTGTAGCTATTATATATATTAAAAGAAAAAGAACAAGTTATTAACTTAGTACAAGTGGCATTCCAACTTTAGCGTAAGTTCTAATAACCCAAGTATAGGTTAGGTTTGTGTAAACCCAAAGCCTCATAGTAATATCAGTATTACCCTGAGACGATTACAACAAAAAATATTATATAGTGATCTAGCTAGTATTTTACAGATGACCATAACCCTGATTATACTTATAACTATAACTTACTTATCTTATTCTGTGTAATTCTATATAGATGCCTCATGGGCATCGCTTTATATACAAGCGAGTTTACGCGTCGCAACATGTTGACGCGGACGTCTCTGATTTAGTTAGGGCTTGTAAGTTCCTAACCCTTGACACAGTGTACTGAAAGTATCACTATGTCACAAAAAATTGTTGTAGAGGAGATCGACTTTATACTCATCTACAAGTTGCTAATTAGAAACTATAATTACCAAAACCAAACTTAACAATCTTATTAACTTAACACCAGTTAATCCTTCGAACTTACAAATATAATTGTTGTTCTTCTTAAACTAAATAACTATATAAAAGAACTATAAAGTTATGTCTTAAGTCTGAAAAGCTGGCCTTTAAATACTTTTCAAAGGTCAACGCCAGCTTTCCCATTTTGCTTTAATTGGTATGTTTATAAACTTACTTACAAGGGTAGGAGTGCACAGTTTGAGTAATGTTGGCTAACTAATAAAGATTATGTATCGAACAGATATTCACGGGGATGCCACTAGCAGCTGCCCAGTGTTATGTATAGTTTCTAATTAGCAACTTGTAGATGAGTATAAAGTCAATCTCGTCTACAACAAAAAAAGGAAACATATGGGCGTGTGGCGTAGTTGGTAGCGCGCTCCCTTAGCATGGGAGAGGTCTTCGGTTCGACTCCGGACTCGTCCAATTATATTTTTAACCGATGTAACAATTTTTGTGGTTCCAATCTATGTATCTTGTAAATTCATCCTCCTTCTTCTATTGCAGCAAATCGGAATTCTAACTATATTATACTTGGTATAAAGGCTCTATTTATCTAACAATGTATGGTAATTAAGATTTTAATATTTTTCTCTAGACTTAGAAATTTTAAGCATTGCTACTCCCAATAGTATAACTTTTTGGCTGCTAGTTTAATACCAACTGTTTATTAAACTATACAACTATATACCTGAGCCTATGTAAGTTAAATATTATTATTATTACGTTTCGATTTGTTCACTCTACACTTACATCTTTTGTATTTCGTCCTTTTTGTTTTCTAGTTCTTACTTCTTTGTTCTACCTTAACCTTCTAGTTTATTCCTTTTAGCTTTAGATTCTTAAATAGAATTTATGTTCATGATTCACTTACTAGTTAATCTACATGTTCATTACGTTATCAGGTGATCCTGATTTATACACGTGACTAACGTAGCTCACACTACGTGCCAACCGATTTGCTGAATATCACGTGATCATGTTCTTCCTTTTATAGATTTTATCTTTCACACTAATAGTAATGGGTATAATAGAAAGTATTAATATCTAAAACTATGATCTAAGCTGTAACAAGGTATATATGTAAAACAAAGAAACTATTGCTTTTAGATTAAAGTTCATTGTTGAATCACCGAAGCAAGCAAGAAATTTTATACACTTAAAAGAAGATACAAAAAAGTGGTGATGAATTGGTTCTTTTCAAATATGTACCAATTATTTGGATATAATAAATAATTCAATTATCAAATTAGTAAAATTTATTGTCCTACTAGAAAAACAGTTTTTGTGTTTCATTGTATCTTTTAGCTTATATTTTTCGAGATAATCCTATTAAATTACAATTTATTATACGTGCAAAGAGGGAAAGAAAATAACAACATACAAAATGATAAAACCGTAAGAGAAAAAAATGTAACATACCTTGCTATTTTCTGTGTATAATGGTGGACTTTAATTTGCTAGCTTTTCTTTAAATTTTCAGGTTAGTAATACATATATATCTATAGAAAATAACCTTATTTAGGATCAACAGGGTTATTTTTCTTAATTTTCTGCGAAACTCATTACGATTTTGAAAAATGCCCTAATATGGAGTAGATATATATTAAAGACGTGAGTGGGTTCTTATACAGTATTTGAAGAAGCAGCTGGACCATTTTTATGCTCAATCAATCATTATAAACATATAAAAAGATAAAAAAAATGAATACAACTGAAGATGCTAATCAGAGTTTCACCAATAACTTAACTAATTCACTTAATGCACCTAAATCTAAAGTACCTTTAATAGGCCTATTTTTAAGCCAATTTGATATGAAAAAAGGTAATACGATCTTATGGAGCCAGAAAACAGAAGATCCAGCTGGCAAGAACCTTGATCTAAATGGGGTTGAATTTAAATCTCTCCCTTCTGGTATTCATGAAGTTGCAAAAGATGTTATACTTTTTACAATACCTAAACCCTCGAATAATGAAACTTTAGACAGATATTACGGGGTTGCCTGTTTTCAGCAAAATGGACAACAAATTTCAGCCAATACAACTGATTCACATATTGCTAGAGATAAAGTCAAAATGTACTCGATAGGTGCTATTGTGAACTCAACACCTTTAACAGATGATTCTGAGTTTACAATTCAAAATCTCAATATTCAAATGTCTAGCCAATATGTTAGCGCACATACCTATTCAAAGGATTTAGATACTATTCTATCCAATTGGATTAATAAGGGAGATTTTAATGATTTTTCTATGCTTGAGAAATTTTTTGTTGCCAATAATGGTAAAGACTTAGTAGAAGAATCCAATAAGAACTTAAATTCAAGTATCAATAACTCAAATATGTTACATGAACTTCCCTCTAACGATCATATGATCACTTTATTACCATATTGGATTCGAAATCTTGGTCCATTACTATTACCAATATGGAAAGCATGTGTAGCAAGAAAGAGAATACTCATCGTCAACTCTCCAGGTAGATCATTTGAATATTGTAATTCCTTGGCATATTGTTTATCCATCTTATCAGCATATCCATCTAACTATTCTAATAAAAAATTATCATCTTTCATTGAACTTTTATATACTGTAGGTGTTTCAGATATGGATTATTTACAACAGTATAAAAACGCTGGATACATCGCATGTACAAGTGATGAAGTATTAGTAACTAGAGATTATCTATACGATTTGGTTCTTATGATCAATAGTTTGAATGCCTCACCAATTTTATTAACAAACAAGGGTACACCATTTAAATCTACATGGCATGACGTTAACGTTTACAAATTAATTATGCAGAATTATTTAGCGGAAGACATCTCAGATAAAGAGGAAAAAAGAATATGTACTTTATCAGAAGGTAAAACATGGTTACAATTCATTATAGATAACGCCTACTGGATTACTACTGCAGGCTACGTAAAACCAGCATATGAAGTTTATAATAATCCCTTGATTAATCCATTATATGATCCAGAGAGATCTTCATCCTTTGAACAAAGTGAGTATTTATCAGAAAAAATCATGGCTGAAAAAATAACGGAATATTTTCAAAACAGAGTGAATACAATTTATAATAAGCTTGCTTATATAATTGACGATAATTTCGACGTCGAGGAGCCTCAAAGCGTTGTTAGCATCCCATCTTCCGTTTTGACCGATCTTGATTTGGATTGCTTTAGCTCTCAAGATTATCGTTTTTTAGAGTTTATGTGTAATAAATGGTTCGACAAAGTTACAAAAGTGAAATACATCGAATGCTGTGGGGTAACTTGTTGATATTAGAATTTTTTTTTAAATTGATTTGTTTTTTTTATAGTTTTTAGTGACGCGTTTTGGCGTTTTAGATATTTATCCGAGAATGATTTTGTGAGGCAGCATCAAATCTGGCATCTTATTTTTTTTTATTTTTGTAAATATTTAAGATCCATCAACCCAAATTTACTCCACTACGTCACAACCCAGATCTTATCTGAACTATCTTAACAACTTATTGAAATATATATATATACATATACCCACATACAATTATAAACTAATAATATGTCTCAATTTCAGCTGCCACCAACGCCAAAGCGTTACAATGGTAGATCTAGAAGTACTGGTAGTGATCATTTTAACAATGCAGATATTTATTCAGAAAACAGAACCCCGATTAGATCAGGCGTAGATAATTATGGGTATGTTCCTCCTAAAGTTAAGATGACCTCTGAGAAATTTAATGAATTGCTAGAAGATAATCGCAAACTATTTGATATTGTTAGAAGGAAAAATAACGATATCAAATATTTGCAGGATGAATTACAGAAATGTGATACTCTTGTAAAAATTATGCAACAAAAGTTAAAAAAATATAAAACTCTTTATACAGAGGAAAAAAATCGAGTAGTTGATTTAGAGAAAATTATAAATACTGAAAATACAAAGAAGAAAAATATAGATCATAGTAGTAGTATAGAGTCTTCGACTGATGAAGGCCCATCTTTCGAAATTGCCAATGATTTTATACAAATTCCTAAAAAGCAAAACAATGTTCAAACAAATGATAATACTTCCAATGATTTAAAAGCTTCAAATAGAGAAATGATAATAGAATTGAAAGATATGGTTAATCAACTTCATAGAGCAATATTAGACGAGAAAAAAATAGAACCTAAAAGACATGTTAGTAATGATACTGCATCTTCTTCAAGTAATAACATATTCAATAGCATAAGGTCTGATAATATACCTAATAACATCGACACAAATAAAATGATGACTCAAAACCCTACAGAAGAAGATATAATAACAAAAGAAAGTGAGGAATTGATTGCCTTAGAGAAACAAGTCAATTCTTTATGTCGAAAGCTTAAGATTAGAGATGCAAATGATGCTAGAAGAAGAAGTTTACATCAACAAATTCGTACTTTAAGCGATACTTTATATAGACGAAATGAATCACCTCAATCAATTGATGAGGCTCCAAAAAATAATCTCAACGATATAAATGGAATTGAACTTTCCAAGAGTAATCCAAAATCTAATATTAGCTCTTTAAATCTTTCAAATAACTCATCACAAAATTTTGATCTTCATTCTTCTCCATTATCAAGCCAATCTCATTTCCATACTTCCAATCCTAATTTAACACCCGACATTCCTGATTTTAGTACTCCAAGAATCTAGAATTAGTAAACATTTTACTGAACTCTATGAACTTTGAGAAACTTTCGGTAAACAATCATTAACGTTACATATATCAATATATAGCTACATATAATTATTCATGAGTATTTTTTTTTTTTTTTTCTATTTTTTTTTTTCGTATTTTTTAATTTTAATAATGTACAATTGAACCTTAATCTGCCAAAAATAAACTAAGATATAAATGCTTTAAATCAATCAAATGTAATTTTTTTACCTTTAAACTTTGTATTTTGAAGTTTTTCTGCAGCCAATTTTTTGGCTACCCAAGAAGGATGATTTTCCATAGCATTTGTCTTTGCCACAGGTTTCTTTTCCCTTTTTGAATTGCCAATTGAATTCAAAAACTCTTTTCTTTCTTCCTGTTCTTTTCTATAAGCTTCATCTTCTGCAGCTCTAGCGGCTCTTTTGGCCACTCTAGCTTCATATTCCAATTGTCTTTGTTGTCTTTCTTCATATTGTTTTTTCAATTCTCTTTGAATATGTTTAGCTTCTTTACCATACTTTTGTTCCCAAATTTTTCTTCTTGCACGTTGACCACGTCTATTTTTTTTAACAGGTTCAATTGATATTTGTTTTTTAGCTAATTTATCTTCCACCAAATCAATATCCTCTTCATCATCATCACCACTATAATAACCTCCCATTAATTCTGGTAATTGAATTTTTTGTTTCTTAGCTTTTGGAAGTTTAATTGAATCATCATCGTTCGAACTTGAATCAACATTATCGTTCGAACTTGAATCAACATTATTCTTAGATTTCAAATTCTTTTCAGTTATATTTGAATTATCTTCAATTGTATCTTCATCAGATGTAACCTCATTATAATTGACATTTTCATCTATTATACTTGAATCGGATTCTTCATCATCTGATGCTGCTAGTAACCCATCATATTGCTCAATTAATTCCTCTTCAGTTAATTGACGCTTTGTAGAAGTGGAGGTTTGTGATTTCGATTTAATTTTATCATCATTAGTAGTATTATCGTCATCTAATTTATTCTTTTTAATATCTTTATTAATATTTAAAAAGACATCTAACCCTGAATTAAAATTGGATAATAAATCTTTTAATTTTTTAGAATTCATCATTGTACTAATGATTTGATCTGATTTTTCCACTGTTAAGACTACATCTTTCCATATCTTACTTGGATTAAATTTATTAGTTTTATCGTTATAAAAAGTCCAATATTCATGATTGTGGAACCAAAGCTCTACAGGATCCTTTATATCTGAAATTTTTGTTTGATCAATATCATGATGTTTTTTCAAAGCTTCTTCAAATTTCGATATAGATAATTTAATAATTTTTGATTTAATAATCATTTGAACAAAATTTTGCAACGTGAAAATTTTTTCGATGGATTTCAAGACGTTGATATTTTTATAGGTTTCATTATGAAGATTTGCATTTAATTGTTTGAAAATCAAATTGTTTAAAATTTTTTCCAAATGATGAATTTTTTTATTGAATATTTCGAATTTTAAATCGATAATCTTTTGCGATAATTGAGTAGCGTTTAATTGTGATAGGATGGTTTCCACTTTTTTAGAAGTCTTCTTGCCTTTTGCATTGTAGAATTTAGTTGTTGAATTATATCTTGGTTTGAAAGTGGAGATGTTACCTGTCAGATATTTATATTGATATTCTAGATTATCCAATTTAAATAACAAATTATCCTTTGCCATTGTGGATTTTCCGTTGTTTTTTTTTTTTTGGATGCAAAAGGTAATTGAAGAAACTAGGTTAATTTAGAGTTTGATGTTTATATATTCTGAGCTTTCGATGAGCTTTCGATGAGCTTTCGATGAGATTTCAATGAGCAAGTACTTTTTATTAAAATTTTCAAGAGTTGAAAAATGTACGGGTGTAGAGCCAAACAAGATAAACACACCAGAGTATATATAAAAATAATAGCAAGAGTTTTATTCTACAAGTATCAGACTGACATGCAAATCGTTATATTTTTTTGAATCTCGTATCATTATGTATTCAAAAATTCGGTAGTCATCATTTAAAGAAAAAGAAGCAAGAGTAAAATATATAATTAATGAGTCCTATGAAACTTGCTTGATCTCAAACAAAGTTGAAAAATTCCATTTTTTGATCAGTACCACGCCCTGTCACAGGCAAAATATCATCAAAGCATCTCAATAAACAGGTAGAGATGCGCAGTTGACCGTCGTGAAATGTGGAAGATCATCATAAACAAAAAATAGTAATTTTATTTCCATAATTTTTTTTTCATAGTCTACTAATGCTCAGACATAAAAAAATCGTATCCGTCATGAATAATCGGACATATGCTTGTCTTTTGATTTTTTCGTTTCATCTTTGCATACCCCGACAAAACAACACAGATAGTATTTACTAATAATATCTGGTGATTTAATTACGTTTCATTCGAAGAAATTGAAGATCAGAAAGGCATGAATGGTAAATTTTTAAAAAATTTGTCTCTTCATTAATTCAGACTCGTCATCTATTTTCGGTATCATCATATCAATTTCTTCATAGTAAAAAAAAAAATGAAAAATAAAAAAATCACATTTCTCGAATGAATCAGTAGCGTAGGTTTTCTAGGCCTACTAAAAAGCATTGTCACTCATGTGCAAATAATAAATAAAATATCAGTGCCCAGTGCTGTTGCTCGTCACTTTCAATCGAGGCTGTTTGTCAAAACACCTGTTTTGAACAATGTTTCTAGATAGAAAATATTTTTAAAATCAGCAAAGTGCAAAAACGTATCAACATATATTCGTTCAGCCAGTAATTCCAGCTTTTGTTTTTGTTAGATCATCATATAAAAATAAATTCTTTCATAGTCATTGGCATCACCACTGCACAATATGCATCGCATATACCTTTGATACTCCTGTATCGAAAGAAAAGTATATATCAAATAAATATATATAAGTATGGAACCTCAGTGCTTTCGCATGATCGGTGTTCTAATCATTTAGATTCAGAAACTCTAGTTTGTATTTTTTATCATGGTCATCAGCGGAAACCATACATATAGACTTTTCTGTGATAATAAAAGGTGTATACTATTCGCATGCAATATGTGTGCGGGGCGTGGTTTTAGTTTATTATATTTTTTTGTTTCTTTTTTATGGATTGTTAGGTTTTGTGGATGAAGAGAAATGTTTTTGTGGAATGAAATCAGTCCCCTTTTATAGTACTTTACGCCAAAAAAAAAGAAAAAAAAAAAGAAAAAAAAAAAGAAAAAAAAAAAGAAAAAAAAAAGGAAAAAAAAAAAGAAAAAATACTCCGAAAAATTTAAGGGCAAGCAAAGACAAGCGAGCTGGCCTGCAACAAAGCAACGGCCAAGACATACATTATATCTACTTGTATAAGCGAGTATAAACATGAGTAAAAATAAATATGAATATAGAGAGGGTGAGAGTATATGTAAAGAGTAAATAGAGTATAATGAAGGTATATCATACCTGTAAAAAGAACCAATGCAGATGAGAAGAACATATGAGATTAGGGTATTAGGGATGTCGCGGTAAATGTAGATGTAACTGAAAATAAATATGAAAATAAAGATAAAGATAAATATGAATATGAATACGAATAAGAAGATGAAAACAAAACAAATGATTTATGCAGTCTTTGGAGTTTCTACTCTTGTCTGGGCTTGTTGTTCATGGATAATGGGCAAATCTGGCAATAACAATAGCTGTGCAGCCACAGAGGTGCACGAAGAGGACGATGAGGTAGAAGATGGAGTGAGAAGTAGCGAGCCAGTCGTTGTTGTATAATTAGATGGCGCCAGCGCCATGTTTTCTTTTTGTGACGTGCCGATTCAAGTCTCTGTGACAGGAGATCATTACGGACGGCAGAGCCGCGTCTGCTCCGCGGAGCCAGCGAATCCTCGAGGTTGCAAGCACGTGAGTGCGTATGGGAGTGTGCACGTGACGTGCGCGCAGAACACTCGGCGGCTGCGGCGTCACGTGGCCGCGAATTGTAGACGTTGAGCAATTGTTCCTCACGTGCAAATGCTAGAAGTGTGGCCGGGTCTTCTGTGGGTGAAGCTGGGGCAGAGCCACCATGGGAATGTTCTTGTGGTTGCAATTGCTGTGCCTCTGCCTCCATCTGCATCTGCGTGTCCAACTCAGACTGTTCCACCAGCTTAACACCTGCACGTGCCTCTATTTGACGAAGCAACGACGAACAAGTGGGGACTGTCCGGAAAACCCTGCCTCTCTGGACTTTGTCCGGGTGGGCCAACTGACATTGCAAGCAAGCAGGTAGGGCAAAAGAGCGAGGAATAGCCAGCGGGGATGGTAGCGCCATGGCGGACGGTCCACGTGGGAACGAGCCCAAGAGACACTCGAGGTGGCAGAAGTGTGCACACTGTAGCCGCACTGCAGCCCCATCGACGTCGCAGAGGGTGCACTGCTGTGGGGATGGCGTGGGGGGGAGTGTGGGGTGGAGCGTGGGGGTAGGGGCGGAGGCCGAAGCCGAGGCAGAGGCGGAGCCAGAGCCAGCGCCAGAGCCAGAGCCAGAGCCAGAGCCAGAGTAATATGGTGTAAATGGGCCCGGACTAGAGAAGGGCGGAAACGGTAGTGAAGTAAGAGAGGCGTCACGTGGCGGCGAGGACGGCGGAAGCGAAACGACACGGCCACGTGAGGGCGAGGGCGTGGGCGTGGGCGACTCACGTGGTGTGGAGGCTGGCGTGGGCGGGTCACGTGCAGCGGCTTTGGACGCGGATGAGACAAGGCCAGAAGCAACAGACACTGAAGAGGCCGAGGCAAAGGCTGACATAGAAGGTTGGTCCCGTCTAGCCTTGGACTTGGAGCGGCGAGGCTCAGAGGCCCGACGGGGCACACGTGACTGGGGCCCGGACGTGTCACGTGATGAGTCTTTAGCAGCGTCCCGTGACTGGCTCGTGACGAAGACGTCCGGCAGCGAGAGTGCCAGCAGACGGCCCCTAAGACGGCCAGCCAGCGAGACGCCGGAGCTGGCAGAAGAAGAAGAAGCAGGCGCAGGTGCAGGCGGCTGCGACATGGAGGATGAAGGCATTGACAGCGGTTGTGACGTGGGGGTGACGTGGGGGTGACGTGGGGGTGACGTGGGGGCGAAGTGGGGGTGAAGTGGGGGCTATAAAAGCAGAGGGCAGACAGAGGGGACAAGCGGGCGAGAGACGGGTTTCTCTTGTAGAGGGCGGCTGTCGTGTGAGGCGACTCACAGGACACAGCGCTTATATATGGCGTGGCAGGCACGTGGCAGGCACGGCTGAGGTTGCCAGGTGGCTCGGAAAAGAGGTTGCCTTGGACTACTACACTCGAGGTCCAGCAGCGATACTCGCGCTGATGACGTGGCGGCGGGCCAGCCCGGCCAGGCACGGCGCGAGCAATGGCCGTAAAAACGAGGCGGCCAGATACGAGGCGGCCAGAAACGAGGTGGCCAAAAGAGGAAAGTGGAGGACACACGACACATAAAGCAATCGGTGGCGCGAGGGCTTCTCGTGGTGACACAAAAGCAACATGACAAAGCTATTTGCAAAAAAAATATTATTTACTGGCACTGGCACTGGCACTGGCACTGGCCCTACTTACATCTATACACACATTACATAGCTCCCATCTGCCTAGTCACATGCAAACCCTTGCTTGGCGAAATCCCAGGTGTCGTGCTGGATACGTCCTCTCAAGGTTGGAGTCTCGGTGCCCTTGACATACACATCCTCGAACAAGATGGATAGTTTGGGTTCTGGTGGAGCATCGGCTTCAGCAAGAGCCACTTGTTCTTCGACATACTTACGGGCAGCCTTGTCGTAACTCTTGATTTCTTCTTCCGAGGCAATGCCCAGTTCCAATATGTGCATCTTTAGCCCAGCAATTGGATCGTTCTTGGATCTCATGTGCTGGATTTCGTCTCTTGTACGGTATGTGGTACCGGGATCAGACATCGAATGACCCCCGTAACGATACGTTTCGTACTCCAAAACCAATGGACCCTTGCCCGACAAACACCAGTTCTTGGCATATCTCGAGGCTTGGTACACAGCCAAGATATCCATACCATTGACTTTCAACCCAGGGATGTATTGACCACGAGTGAAATAATCGGTGGTGGCTGACGATCTCGAGGCCGCAGTACCCATACCATACTTGTTGTTTTCACAGGCAAAAACCACTGGCAAGTTCCACAACTTGGCCATGTTGTAGGCTTCAAACACCTGACCTTGGTTCGATGCACCGTCACCATACAAGGTAAATGAACATGCGTCTTCGTTCTTGTATTGATGGGCAAATGCTAGCCCGGCACCCAATGGCACTTGGGCACCAACAATACCATTACCACCGTAGAACCCTGAGGCGTAAAGATGCATAGAACCACCTTTACCAAACGACACACCAGCACGTCTGCCCATCAATTCCGACAACACCGATTTCACAGACCCGCCTCTCATAAACGTGAACCCATGACATCTATACGAAGTGATCACCGAATCTCTCTTGGTGATGGAATTCTCGATACCCACAGCAATTGCTTCTTGACCAATTGATAGATGGCAGAACCCTCTAATCTTCTTGGCCTTATACAACGCGTCACATGCCATTTCCATTCTACGGATAATAACCATATCCTTATACATTTGTAACAAGGTCGACTTCGTTGTTTTGAAACTCAACTCAGGAACCTCCATATTATACCCTTCAAACGAAGTCTCGGGTAATTGGATCTCAACAGCATCTACTGCATCGCCAACGTCTTCCGCATTGTTAGTTTTGCTCTTGTTCTTGGCTGCTGTGGCCATACCACGGGCATGCATCAACGAGCGTAGACTTGTTTGACAAGTCAATCTTTTCGATAACATCTTGGATCAATCAACTATTATCGTTCTTTTTGTTTTTGTTTTTGGTTTTTTCTAAAAAACTTATTATATGTTTATAGATTAATAACTATCTTTCCTTGAGTATAATTATTTTTTCTATTTTGTTTTGATCTATTCAAATCCTCTTGTTTCCCATCGATCCTTGTAAATCATACCTTTCGTTGTCCCTTTGTATCCTTTAAATCCCATCCGGTCATGCCGTAGAACAAATTCCGTATCGGACACCGATATATAAGTTCGAAACTGTGTCAGGGTAATCGTGTTGTGCCAAGTGCAAAGTATTATTGAAATATATATAAACTAAAAAATAACTATCAAAAAATCAAACACTCAAACTTTTATCATCATTATCAACTGGCTCATTCTTGGGTTGCGTGTCAATAAATTCAACTCTCGTCACTTCTTGGCCTTGCTCTTGCCCTTGGCCTTGCTCTTGCCCTTGCCCTTGCTCTCGCCCAAGAGTCTCCGGATTATAATACCTCCATAATCTTGGCGGCTCCACATTTGGTAGCAATTCAAATATACAATACATGATCCCAGTTAAAAAAACAATCATGGATCCAAACCATTTGAAAAAATCTCCAAAACTAATCATAAAACTTAGCATGATATACAAGATACCTCTACCGATAAATGAATAATAAAACGACCCTATTTTATGCAATTTGCGTATTGGTTTGAATTCTAAAATCACTACAGGTAAACATAATATAAATGCATACCCTCCTAATAATGCTGCATTGATTTCATTTAAAAAAATATATGCAGCTTGATGGATAGAAGATGATATTACAATACCACCAATCATCAAATTGATCATTTTAAAGATAGGTTCACTATACCTAAACATGATTATATTTTATATTTTGTGCTTTGTACTTTGTGCTTTGTCTTTTACACGACAAGATTATACATATCGATTTACATACGTTTATATTCATTCACAAACTAGCCAATCAATTGACATATTTATTATATTATATAAACCAAAAAAAATATTAAAATTAAACCTTTTTCATTCCCCTGTTTATTTATCAAATATATATATATATAAGGAGAAATGGTTTTTTAGGTACTCGCTAGGGTTGCTTTAGGTCTCGTGTGGGGCAAACCCTACCCCTTTGGTTCAAAGGTAATTTGAAATATTCCAATTAGGAAAATAAGGAATTAAAATAAACTTGAAATTGAAATTGAAATAGAACAAGACTAAATGAACACTTTGTTCGAAATAAAATCACAATTGCAAATAGACAAGTTATTGAAGAATAGATAATATATATGATTATATAGATATGAGCATAAATATGAGATTAAAAAAAAAATAATATAAAAAATCACAAAAGAAAAAAAAAATTAGATAAAATAGGAATAATAATAAACATAACAAACATAATTTTTATTCAATCAAACTTTCACAATGCAAATAGTCTTGGTATGGAATTTTTAGATTATTATTTTTTTTTTTTTATTTTTTTTGAGGGGTCTTTCTTTAAATATATAATAAATGTGTATGTATATAATTAAATCAAATTCGTATTCGTTAAAATATAAAGAAGTGAAAAAAAATAAATAAAAGGGAAAAAAATTTCTTCAAAAAAAAAAACAAAAAAAAAACAACTAAAAATCATTGAAATTTATAATAATGAAACATAAAGAGTAGTGATATTTTTTTTCTTATTTTTTCTTATTTTTTATTTTTTTATCTTTTGCTTTCTTTCTTTCCGTTCTTTATTATTATTATTATTATTATTATTATTATAGTTTTTAAAAAAAAAAATTAATATTTTTTTTTTATTTTCGTTTTACTTTATTTTTTTTTTTATAGTTTTTTTTCTTTTTACGTTGATTCTCCTATATTTTTGTTTTATCAAATGAATTATTTTGGAGGTTCTTGTTCTTCAGTAGAAGGTTGTTGAGCTTCTTGTTGTGGTTGTTGTGGTTGTTGATGATGCTCATCTTGACCCATTTCCGACATGTCCGAAGTCCATAGAGTTAAGTTATCTCTTAATAATTGCATGATCAAAGTAGAATCTTTGTAAGATTCTTCAGATAAAGTATCTAATTCAGCAATAGCATCATCAAAGGCTTGTTTGGCCAAATGACAAGCTTTGTCTGGAGAGTTTTGGATTTCATAGTAGAAAACAGAGAAATTCAAAGCTAAACCTAAACGGATTGGATGAGTTGGTGGTAATTCAGTAGTAGCGATTTCAGAAGCAGTTTGATAAGCCTCAAGAGAGGAAACAGTGGCTTTTTCCTTGACTTCACCATTGGAGAATTCAGCCAAATAACGGTGGTAATCACCTTTCATCTTATAATAAAAGACCTTGGATTCACCAGTGCTGGCAACTGGAATCAAATGTTTGTCCAATACACTCAAAATATCATCAGAAATATTGGTCAATTCAGCTTCAATCTTATTACGGTAAGTCTTGATCAATTGGATTTGATGTTCAGAGTTATCCTTGGATTCTTCTTTTTGTTCAATAGAAGAAACAATTCTCCAAGAAGCTCTTCTAGCACCAATGACATTCTTGTAAGCCACAGATAACAAGTTACGTTCTTCAACAGACAATTCTTGACCAGAAGAAGCAGCATTCTTCATGTTTTCGACCATCTCTTCATAACGTTCAGCTTGTTCAGCAAGCTTGGCCAAATAGACGGAATCTTCACGAGTTTGAGACATAATTATTGTATTTTATTTTTTTGAGGGGAGATAGGATAGTTGATTCGAAAGAATGGGGGTTGTAAATGGGGGCAGAGGGAAGTAGTATCAGAATTTAGGGAGTAATTGAAGTAGTTTTGATTTTTTTTTTATCTCTTTCTTTTCTATTTTACTTGGTTTTAATAAAAAAAATTATAATAATAATAAAAATAATAATAATAAAAACAAGAATTAATTCTTCAAAATAAATCAAAAATCAAAAACAAATTTAAAAAAAATAGTATTAACAAATAAACAAAAAAAAAGAGAGATTGTTGTATCTTGTTAAGCGGGGTTATCTTGTGAATCTTGAATTGAGCTTTATGACAAGAAAAAAGTGTATATATAATATAACAAGATGTTTAAAGTTGATATGATTTTGAGTTAAATTTTTGCTTGATTTAGTTTTTTGGTAAGATGTGGAAAAGTTAGAAAAATTGGAATTGAAGCGAAATTTGATTTACTAAAATGATATAGTAGGGAAGGGCGAAAAAAGAAACTAAAATAATTACCGGATGTAAAATATAACATATAACATAAAGAGTGAGCAACAAGTATTTTCGTGTACAAAACATCAAGAAAATGTTGTAAAATCAAGAATCATTTACAATTGTATACGTTTGGGAATTGAAATAATACATTTTATTACTATTTCTAGAAGTCTTGGCTTAGTTAATTTGTCCATAGCAACTGTCGCCGGGTAACGTGGGGGGAAAACAATTTTCAGCTTCCACTAAATCACGTTCCGGCTTCCTGTATTTCCTGATTTGGAAATGGCGTCTGATAAGTCATCTAAGTCACGTGATAAAAGGAAGTTGAGTCATGTGATTATGTTAGGGTTTTCTTAGGGATAGGACCAAATAGGTCTAAAGTTATTTCGTGTTAGGGCTGTCACAAAGGAAGTAAACGGAAATAACCGTAGTGTCAGTAAAAGATGAGATATTTTAACAGACAAGCTTAAATCATGTTTTGATTATCTTAAAAAGAAGAATATATGTATTAAGTTTTAAATTCTGACTCATAATTCTTTTTCTATTTTCTTTGTAAATATATTGATTGGTTAACGAATATGGATTTTTAGGGGGGTTAAATCTTACATACTGTGTTTCTGAATATAATGAAATAAAAAATATTGAGAATACATACATCTTGTAAATACTGTTAAAAGATATATGCCATAAAAAAAAAGACATATTTATAATAGGGTTCAATAGTGATATCAGCAATAAGATGCTCAATTTTTCCAAATCATATTTTGATACTCAAAATTATGATATTTTTAGACCAAATTATACGCAAAAAATGTACAAAAAAAGATTAGAAATTATCGTACTGGTGGGGAGGACTTAGTAGTAGACGTAGGGTGTGGACAAGAAACAGTAATATTCCAAATACTTGGCTATTGAAATATTTTCAAGACTTACCTAGGTAATGATATCTCTCCATTAATGATATCGGTTGCTAATGAGAAAAAAATTTAAATTTAATATCTCTTATGATAAATTTACAATTCTTTATCAGGTTATATGATGATTTCAGTTTCTTAAAAGAATTGAAGAATAAAGAAGAAATTGATATGGTTACCTCTGTAGAATGTATTCATTGGTTTGATTTCCAGAAGTTTTAACAAGCAGCTGCCAAAAACTTGAAGAAAGGTGGTACTTTGGCCATATGGGATTATTATGGTTTTTTTGACACCTGAATATCACAAGATTTTCATGATTTCAAAATATTTTATTGAGAGAAAAGATGACTTGGGACCATATTGGGAACAACCAGGTCATTATTTGTATTGTAATTATTAGTAAGCTTTAAAGTTTAGTGAAACATTATTTGAAAAATATAAAAGAGGCAATTTAATATTCTGAGCAGTACAGAAAAAAATCCAGAGAATGATAAAATATTGTTTCATAAGAGAGCACTGTTTAAGATTTAAAGAATTCTGTTACCGCTTTAAGCACATATAGAGGTTGGAAAGAGATCATCCTAATGAGCTTGAATTGTCTGATTGTTTACCTGATGAGATATTTAAGGAATGAACTTACTGAAGATACTATTTTAAATTTCTATTTTTTTATGTTTTTAAAATTTCAAAACGAAAATAACATTTGTTTATGTGTGAATGAAACTCATGGATATATATGCTATTCTTCCAATAGGAAATAATGACACTGTTAAGTGATAATAAATGTGCGAAGCTTGTCAAAACATATTTAATGAAATCATAATTATCTAGTACATACTCCATTGTCATAAAAAATTAGGTACAAATTGGAATTACTTAAATCGAGAGAAACATTCTCAATTGAAGTCTAGGATTAATGAACACTTTTTGTTCAACAAAAAAACATATAAATAGTCTTCGTCAATTTGTTTAGAGTTTATTTATTTACTATATATTCTATATTTATTGAGTGCATTCAAAGCAGTTGGAGACTATT
Organism: Henningerozyma blattae CBS 6284; assembly: GCF_000315915.1. Classification (NCBI taxonomy): domain Eukaryota; kingdom Fungi; phylum Ascomycota; class Saccharomycetes; order Saccharomycetales; family Saccharomycetaceae; genus Henningerozyma; species Henningerozyma blattae. Next base: position 960,355 of record NC_020190.1, on the reverse strand, counting down.
TACTTATTAAATTACTACAACAGTTAACAATAAACACCATGATACGCTGTACTACCAGTACTACAACCTCTAAGATATAATAGAGACTATTAACAACTTCAAATTGATTAGCTACATACAATTGAATCTTCGGGAAAGAAGTTACAATTTGGTGCTTACGATTAAGCCTCTTTTCAATGTTACCTAGCCATAAGATTAACTTGATAAATAAACACTGTTGTTTAACTATATATATGTATTTCCAAATCTTATTTCTTTCATTCAGAGCTTAAAAGTCAATGTTATATTTTAAATAATGAAATAAGATAATAGCAAAATACTAAATAAGCCTTTTATTACTCCCAAAAATTATAATTTAATATAATTTAATAATTATAATTTTTGGGAGTAATAAGAGGCGGCTAAAAGAGATATGTAGTAGAATTTTCCAGGTCAAGATATGGTTTCATATTTCATCAGAATAAAAATGTATCAGGAAAAAAAATAATTCAGAACAAAGAAAAGGTTTATGATATTTTTTACTTTATAATTAATTTTTAGAATTAGACACAATACTTACAAGATATTATCATTTTTCTAAGTGAGTTTATATTTGAGAAAAAGAAAAAAGGAAAAAGAATAGAAAAAAGAAAAGGCTTTTCTTCATGTGTTAACGTAACTAATATACATAAAAACCCTAAAGATAAAAACTAAGCCATAATAAACATTATTTCAACAAATAATATACATCTTTGATTCCTATTTTTTATTGTATCTATTGATTTATTTCGATATGATATCCCGAATTGGTAACCACGAAGGTTATATCCGAGGATATTACAACAGCTGCTCTTATTTCTTAATCAATTACAAATCTATTGTCAAGAACTCTACAAATCTCAAATCATCACTCTAACAATATGTGACTATATAATGGTAGGTGTTTAATCTAAAATCTAAACACTTTTGAATATTTCAGGAGTACAATAGATTATTAATCTTTCATACAACTTTCAATTCAATCGCGAATTTAGCTTCAACATGTCAAGTTTCTCTAAAAAAACATTCAACGCTCAAAATTATGATAAATTTAGACCCAAGTACACAGCTGATATCTATAATAAGATTAAACAATATCATAAAGGTGGTAAAAATTTATTGATAGATGTTGGATGTGGTCCAGGCACAGCCACATTCCAAATGATTGATTATTTAAGTGATTTCAAATCCTTTAAGGGAACCGATATATCTGATAGAATGATTGGTGCTGCGACTTTAAAAAAGGTCGAATTAAATATACCTGATGAAAAATTAGCATTTTTCCAATCTTCATGTGATGATTTCAGTTTCTTGAAAGAATTCAAAGATAATCAGAAAGCTGATATGATAACTGCTGTAGAATGTGTTCATTGGTTTGATTTTCAGAAATTCCAGGAGGCTGCTGCTAAAAATTTATCAAAAAATGGTACTTTAGCGATTTGGGGTTATCGTGAGTTTTTCGTTCCCGAATATCCAGAAATATCTACGGTTGTTAGATCATTTTTAGATGATGATAATGTATTAGGCCCTTATTTCGAACAACCGGGACATACAATTATGAAGAATCTATGGAGAGATCTAAAATTTGATACAAAGTATTTTAAGGATATTGATGAAATTATTTATCATTCAGAAGATTTTGGGAAAAATCCAAGCAATGACCTTTATTTACTTCAACATAAAGCACCAGTTAAAATACTAAAACACCTTTTGACAACAACTAGCGCTTACCAAGATTGGAAAGAGGCTCATCCAAATGACAAGGATTTGAGTGATGTACTTTTAGAAAAAATTTACGAAGTATATCCTGAATTGAATGAAAATACTATTCTAGATGTTAAACTTTCTACCATATTCAAATTCGCTAGAAAAATCTAAAAATACATCTCTGTATATTTTCTAATTACCTGTCTATTACTTTTTTTGTAGTTTTACTTGAAAAAAAAATATAAAGCAATAAAATTTAATATGTCATTGACAATGCTACAATAATGAAGATTGCATATTGTATTAAAGCTCGTTAAAGATATGATGGTGCAAGTATACAGTTCAAGGTAGCTAAAATCCCTGTAAATCTGTTATTTTGGGATTAATAGAGAAATTTTTATTAAAACAAGCTAATCTTATTATACAATTAACCAATTAACTCTTGTTAACTTTTAACGAATGAATATATTCTGTTCTCTCTAGAATGATTTTCTAACTAACCTTGCCTGTAAATCAATAATTAACACTTCTAGTAAAGGGACCCTTGATATAGCTCCGTAGGTGTAAACAATGGCTGTAAAAAAAAGTTAACAACTTCGAATTAAAGATAAAGAAAGCAACGAAGTATAATATATCATAATATTTAAATAATTTAGCATTTAAAAGAATATATAATTGGATTATTACTTTGAAAGTATTTTCTATCAGTTTTCTTACGCCTGATACTAATTCATATGAATAGATCATAATACACACTTTCTTTGTAATCTCAAGTTCTCCAAACCAAACTTCAATGCAATACCCTATGACAAATACAGACAAAAATATACAGCTGTTATGAAAAATAAAAAAGGAATATTATCAAGGTGACAAAAATCTTTTAGTTGATATAGATTGCATACCAGGGACAGCAAGTTTACAATTTATTGGTCATCTTAGTGACTTTAAATCTTATAAAGGAACTAATATATCGAAAACAATAATTGTAGTGGACAAAACCAATCAAACTGAATCGAAGAGTTCATCTGAGAAACTAGCCTTTTATATAGCATTCTGTGACGATTTAAAGTTCTTGGGAGATTTAAACGATAAGGGAAAAGTTGATATGATTACTGCAGCTCAATATTCTCATTAGTTTGATTTCCAAAAATTCCTACAAGCTGCTGCAAAAAAATTAGCTAAAAGTTTCTATTTGAGGATATGATGAATATTTTGTTCCAGAGTATCCAAACCTGCCTCAAATTATGAAAAGTTTTACCAAAAATAAAGATTTTCTGCTACCATATTGGTAACAACCACGCTATAGTAGGAATAATTTTTGGCAAAATTTGAAATTTGAAGTTGTTCTATTTACTGATATAGAGGAAATAATTTTTTCATTCTACAGAGTTTGGTAAAAAATCTTAACACAATAAATTATTAGTACAAGTCACATTTCCTATAATAAAAAAACTTTAAAGAAATGCTTGACTACATCAAATGTCTACCGAGGGTGGAAAGAAGCACATCCAGACAATCCTAAACTTACTAATTTTCTACTACGAGAAGCACAATAATATTCAGATTTGATTGGCGTAACCATGATAAATTTCAAACTTTCCATTGCCTTTAAGATTGCAAGAAGGATCTGATCAGCTCATATACAACAAAGAAACAGGCACACATAGTCTTCGGAATATCTTTATTTATCCTCTATATATATGTTTATGAGATTTTAAAAATCTAACCCTTGTGAACCCTACTTTCTAAACCCGAAACCCTACTTATCTCCGGCTTACTAAATAACTCGTTTTTGATTGGATGTCGTATGAAATACCACTTGCGCAAATTTGCATATGAATTTTATTCACACCAGTTGACCCACGATTGAAATAAAGGTGTCTCATCAATTCGATTAGTAATAATGTACGAACTTTTAATACTAGATTTGTAGAGTCGTTGAGTTAAGTTATTTAACTATTATTAATTATAGTATATATTAAGACATTGTTCTAAATAACTTTATCGAGGTTAAGCATTATTTCTTTTCTCTCAAAGAATAAAAAAAAAAATTAAAAAATAAATTATTGCGCTTAATATTTAAAATACAATGGCTGTTATTGATATTGTTGATCAAGACCAATTCACCAAATTAACGACTACAGATGCTGAAGGTAAATTACTATCTTTATATTTCCATACTGAATGGGCTGAGCCATGCAAGGCTATGACTGAAGTATTCAAGGCATTAAGTGAAGAGCCAACTCAAAGTGACGTATCATTCTTATCTATTGATGCTGATTCTAACCCAGAGATCACTGAATTGTTTAGTATTTCTGCTGTTCCATATTTTGTTTTGATTCAAAATGGTTCAATTTTAAAAGAAGTATCAGGAGCTGATCCAAAAGAATTCATTAAAGCTTTAAATGAAACAAAATTATCTATTAATAACTCCAGCTCTACAGGTAAAGATCAACAAGCCACCTCAACATCCACTGGCAATGACGAAGAAGAAGATGATGAAGAAGAAGAAGAGACAGAAGAAGAATTACAAGAAAGATTAATAAAATTAACACAAGCAGCCCCAGTAATGCTATTTATGAAAGGTAATCCTTCAGAACCAAAATGTGGATTTTCTAGACAAATGGTCGGTATACTGAGAGAACATCAAGTTCGTTTTGGTTTTTTTGATATTTTAAAAGATGACTCAATTAGACAAGGACTAAAGAAATATTCAGATTGGCCAACTTTTCCTCAATTGTATCTAAATGGTGAATTCCAAGGTGGTCTAGATATTATCAAGGAATCTTTAGAAGAAGACCCTGAATTCTTCCAAAACACACTTCAACCTTCCGCATAAATATAAAAAAAAGAATAATAATGAAATATAGATCATTATGAATTAGTTTGCCCGATTGTAATATATATATATATTGTTTGTTTTTTCGCCAACAGTAACCATCAAGTAATTTTTCAACACTAATGCGTATAAATATATCAACAACCGCCGAACTCAACTATATGTATTCTGATATATTCATTTATACATATGTACACATATAGATCTTATATACTCATAGTAACAATTGTATTTAAAATGTAAGACTCTCTCAAGAAGTACCAAATTCTTTTTCAATTAATCCTATTAATTTTGGGCTAATAATATCGGAAGTTTCACCCGAAATAGTTCTTAAAATCCCCTTTTCAGTATAGAATTTTTTCAAAGGTAACAAAGTTTTGTTATAATTCTCCAATCTCTTTTGGAAAACTTCCCTTGTATCATCGACCCTCTTTGCTAATGGTTCGCCTGTGATATCATCCTTTCCTGGAACTTTAGGTGGGTTATATTCTAAGTTATATATTCTACCACTTTTCAAATGAATGTATCTGTTTTCAATCCTTTCTAAAATTACATCTTCTGGTACATCCAATTCAACAACTAAATTAACATCCGTATTGTTTTTATTCAACTGTTCATCTAAAATCTTAGCTTGATTAATTGTTCTTGGAAATCCATCCAATAACCAAGTCGAGTCATTATTCAATAATTTTGAATTATTAAGGTGTGATATCAAGAGGTCACTTACAATAGCATCTGGTAACAATTGCCCCTGCTCCATGTATTTAGAAGCCTTAATACCAACCGGAGTACCATCTTTGATCTGTTTTCTTAATACGTCACCAGTAGAAATTGAACTAACAGTAGGAAATGCCTTTAGTAACCTAGATGTTTGAGTCCCTTTCCCAGAGCCTGGTGCACCTAATAATAGTAACCTTAATGGTTTAATACCTAATTTGTTCATGTTGGGCTAACTTATTTATTTTTGATTTTTTTTACCCAACAATTCTTTAATTTATTACTGTTACCTAATCACAGTAAGTAGCTAAAAATTTAAAACCCTTATTAACATACATTTGAGAACTCTAGTCACATGGTAGCGCCACTTAGTCATATAGTTTCCGCGGAAATATTACTGTATGTTTACAAAACAGGAAAGAAACCCTGTGGAACGCGTCAACATTAGCAAGGATGAAGGAAAAAGGATAGCAATCCCGATGAGCTGCTTACGCGTCGTGAAGGCTATTCCGAAATATAATATACTAGAGCAGAGTAGGAGGTAATTAAATAGTGGGGGAAAGGATAGTTGCAACATACTATTTTATAGTATATCTGGGAAACTCTAAGATAAATTATTGTAGACACTGTCTCTAACAACTTTCAAATTCAACAACAGACATTATTTATAGTTTAAAGTTACCATACTCACGTTTTGAAAGGTTAAGAGAAGTCGAGACAAAAAAAAGAGCAAAAAGACAAATCTGTAGATTAAAAGCTCATCTTTCAAATTAAAAATGGCTCCATCAACTCCCTTAGCTTCAAAGACCAAGAAATTTGGTACACCAACTTCCTCTCAAAAGAAAATGAAACAATCATCTTTGCTTTCATTTTTCTCTAAATCATCTACGAAATCCTCCAAACCTACTAACAATTCCATAAAAAAGAAAGATCCTTCAAAATCGCCTACTCCTAAAAAATCTTCTCCTTCTCTATTTGTTTCAAATGGAGACGATAAGGAAGACGACTCTGATTCACTTAAAAGTGATGATTTAATTTTACCAGACCCAACAAAATCCAAAAGCCATGCAAATACAAGTTTAACAAGCAATTCTATACAAACCTCCTCTTCACAACCTATAGCGACTCCTGATACAGAAGTATCCACCATGAATAATACTTCCACATTAATAGGAGATTCAAAAATTTCTGCAAAAAATGAAAAATCAGATGATGAGTTAGAAAATAAGCCATTAGTTGATGATGACGATGCATTGGCCACATCTGGCAGAAGATCTAAGAGGGCTATTTCTTATGCAGAAGATAGTGATGATGATGAGGATAATATTCCATTAAAAGATAAAAGTAAAAGACCGAAGAGGGCGGCTATTTCGGATGATGATGACGATGACTATATTCCTACAAAAAAAGAAACTGAACAAAAGGACGATGATGACGAGGAGGAAGATATAAATATGCTTCTCGACGACGACGATGATGATGATCTAATACAGTTGGGATCTGCTAAATCAAAGAAGGACACAAAACTGACTTCTAAACTACATGAAATATTAGCAAAACCTTCAAGTACAAAATCTAACAAACCCAAAACATTTAAACCAAAGAAACCTAATGTACCTGCTCCTAAACATTCGAAGTTTGTGAAGGAAAATGAGCAAAGGTACCAATGGTTAGTTAACATAAAAGATGCTCAGGGCCATGAAGAATCTGACCCAGATTATGATCCTCGTACTTTATATATCCCATCTTCAGCCTGGGGTAAATTTACTCCATTTGAAAAACAATATTGGGAAATCAAATCAAAAATGTGGGATTGTATTGTCTTCTTCAAAAAGGGTAAATTTTTTGAATTATATGAAAAAGATGCAATTCTTGCTAACAATTTATTTGATTGGAAGATTGCTGGTGGTGGTAGGGCCAATATGCAATTAGCAGGTATTCCAGAAATGTCTTTTGATCATTGGTCCTCACAATTTATCCAACTTGGTTATAAAGTTGCTAAAGTTGATCAACGTGAATCTATGTTAGCTAAGGAAATGAGAGAAGGTACAAAGGGTATAGTGAAAAGAGAGTTGGAATATGTTTTAACTTCAGGAACACTAACTGATGGTGATATGTTACAATCTGATTTAGCTACTTATTGTTTAGCAGTAAGGGAAGAACCAGGTAATTACTATGGTGATGATGATACTTTTAAAACTCCTGGTTTAAGTTTATCTAAAAAGATATTTGGTGTGGCATTCATTGATACTGCAACTGGTTTATTAGAAATGTTGGAATTTGAAGATGATAGTGAATGTTCCCAATTAGAAACTCTTATGTCACAAATTAAACCTAAAGAAGTTCTTATTGAGAAAAATAATTTGAGTAATCTTGCTAATAAAATTGTTAAATTTAACGCTTCTCCTAATGCAATTTTCAATTATCTAAAGCCAGAGGAAGAATTTTTTGGTTTTGATAAAACTTATGATGAATTAGTTTCTAATGATCCTCCATATTTTGCCACAAATGATGATTGGCCTAAAGTTTTAAAAGAATATTATGATTCAAAGAAAAAAGTAGGGTTTAGTGCATTTGGTGGGTTATTATATTATTTGAGATGGTTAAAATTAGATAAAAGTTTAATCTCTATGGGTAATATTAATGAATACAACCCTATAAAATCTCAGAATTCATTAATCCTAGATGGTGTTACGTTACAGAATTTAGAAATCTTTGCTAATTCATTCGATGGATCTGATAAGGGTACACTTTTCAAATTATTAAATCAAGGTGTTACCCCCATGGGTAAAAGAATGTTGAGAAAATGGGTGATTCATCCCTTATTTAATAAATCTGCCATTGAACAGAGACAAGATAGTATTGAATTACTTTTATCTGATATGGAATTAAGAGAATTATTTGAATCAAAATTATCTGTTCTTCCTGATTTAGAAAGAATGTTGGCAAGAATTCACTCAGGTAACTTAAAGATGAAATTATTCGAAAAAGTTATCCAAGGATTTGAAGTAATAGTGGAATTAATTGAACAATTGAAATCATTTGAACTAAAAGGTGCATTAAAGACATTTTTATCACAAGTACCTGAATCACTATTTAATGATGTTAAGAATTGGTCTAATGCATTTGATCGTCGCAAAGCTCTAGAAGAAGATATCATTGAACTTCATCTAGGTGTGGAACCTGAATTTGATCAATCAAGAGAATGTATTTTATCAATTGAAAATGAATTAAATGATATACTCTCTGGATATAAAAGACGATTTAAAACTTCCAATATTAAATATAAAGATTCTGGTAAAGAATTATACACTATTGAGGTTCCAATTTCCATTGTAAAATCCATACCATCTGATTGGGTTCAAATGGGATCTACTAAGACAAGTAAGAGATATTATTCTGAAGAAGTTCGTTCCTTAGCACGCTCCATGGCTGAAGCCAGAGAAAATCATAAGATTATTGAGAATGGATTAAAAGAAAAATTATGCAAGAGATTTGATTTAAGTTATCAAACTAGTTGGATGCCCACTATTAATATGATATCTAATATTGATTGTTTATTAGCACTAACAAGAACCTCTGAATCGATTGGGTTCCCAGCATGTAAACCTAAATTTATTGACAATATTGATGAGAAAACAGGGGGAAATTTAAATGGTTATTTAAAATTCAAATCTTTGAGACATCCATGCTTTAATTTAGGTTCTAGTACTTATCGTGATTTTATTCCAAATGATGTTGAATTAGGTAAAGATGTGCCACAACTTGGTTTATTGACAGGTGCTAATGCAGCTGGTAAATCTACTGTATTAAGAATGACATGTATCGCAGTGATTATGGCACAATTAGGATGTTGGGTTCCCTGTGAAGAAGCAGAATTAACATCTATCGATCGAATCATGACAAGATTAGGAGCTAACGATAATATCATGCAAGGTAAATCTACATTTTTTGTTGAATTATCTGAGACCAAGAAAATCTTGGACACGGCTACTAATCGATCATTATTAGTTGTTGATGAATTAGGTAGAGGTGGTTCATCTAGTGATGGGTTTGCCATTGCAGAGAGTGTATTACATCATGTTGCTACACATATTCAAAGTTTAGGGTTTTTCGCTACTCATTATGGTAATCTTGGATTAAGTTTTAAAAGTCATCCTCAAATTAGAGAATTAAAGATGCAAATTCTTGTTGATGATAAGACAAGAAATGTTACATTTTTATATAAATTGATCAATGGGCAAAGTGAAGGGTCATTTGGTATGCATGTTGCATCTATGTGTGGGATTCCAAAAGAAATTGTTGATAGAGCTCAAGATGCTGCTGATAATTTAGAACATACATCTAAATTATTTAAGGAGATGCAAATCCAAAAAGGAGCAGCTGATTGCGAACTAAATAAGCCTGTACCAATCGGATTACAAAGCGATTTTGTTAGACTTGTATTTGGAGATGGATTGAAGAATAATGATAAAGGTACTGGTGAAGGGGTACAAATATATAATCAAACAATACGTAAGGGAGTTTGTGTAGTTTATTTAGTATGATTGATAATCTTGAATAGATATAGATTTTTCCAATACGATATAATTTTTTTTTTTAGTATACATATATATATATAAATATAACAGATATATATATAATTTTATAAAGCAAAGATGAAAAACAAAACTATTTGAAATGTTAACAATAGAATGATAAGGATCTACATATTAAAAGTAAATAAAGCGTAATGTAAACGGGAACATAAAAAACTATTTTTTTTTTAATTTTTTAAAGTAACAAAAATGAGAGAGAAAATAAAAAAATTAAAAGACAAATAAAAATATAATAAAAAGAAGAAGATGATGATGATGATGGAAGGAGGGTTTATGGGGGTATGAAGTAAAATTTTGAAAGGAAAAAATCAGTGAGTGGAAGTGAGTGGAAGTGAATGGAAACAAATAATAAAAAAATTGAGTGAGAAAAGGAAACAATGTAAAATAAAAAACCTGATATAATGTGCAAATACCCAAAACCGCGTGAAAAATAATAATAATAATAATAATAATAATAATAATAATAATAATAATAATGATGATGATGATGACAATGTCAATGATGATGATAATGAAAAAGGGGTATTAAGTAAAGAGTCTTATGTCTCTGTATTTGTTAATTGCTGTTTTAAATTTGATTCATTATGAATCGATGGAGATTGATTAATTTGCTGAGTAGTTGAAATATTCGAAGTTGCAGATTGAGCAGCAGTAGAAGTAGAGGGTGGAGGAGAAGAGATTTGCTTTATAGAAGAATCTTGAGTACAAGGTATCTTCTTGTTTAAATGTTGTAAAACATGATCTCTTCTTTTAAACCTTTTGCCACATTTAGGACAAGAATGAGGTTTTTCACCAGAATGAACAGATTTTTTATGTCTTGTTAAATGATGACCTGAAGAAAATTGTCTTTTACATTCTTGACAAACGTATATTTTACCATTTTCGGAAACAATAATTTCACCAGAAGAGAATTTTGGCGATTGATTTGTGGAGACATTTTTCTTTGTATTATTAAATGCAGGTAGAGTGTTTGTGTTATTATTGTTATCGCGATGAGTAGTATGAGGTAGTGGGGTAGGATTATCTAGTGTATTAGATGTTGGGATTGAAATTGGTGATGTGTTGGTTGAAGATTGTTTTAAGATTCTCAATTTTTTCGTAGCAGGAGTATCAGGGGGGCTGACGGAAGAGATACCCTTTGAAGTAATTAGAGGTGAATTTGGATTTGTTGTTGTTGTGGAGTATGTTAAAGGGTTAGTAACACCCAGGGGAGATTTATAATCATGCATATTTAAAGAGACTGGGCTCTTTGAAGTTTCTCTTGATATGTTTAAAGTGACTATATTTGGAGATTTCAACCTCTTGATATAGGGTAAATTGGAAGAAGTGGTTCTCATCAATGGTGTGCTTACCAATGGTTTTGTAGTGGAGTTATTTGATAAGCTTGTATACGCGAGTGGGTTTGTATTGGAATAAGAAGGTTTTGGAGAGATTAGAGTTGCATTTGTAGATAATGGAGAATAAGAAGATGTTGGTTGATTATTATTATTTTGAATATTATTGTTACTATTATTATTATTATTATTATTATTATTATTATTATTGAGTGTAGTAGAAGGATCTTGGGGATTTATAAGAGGAGAATTTATTGGAAATAGAGCCAGTCTTGGAGAGGAGGTTCCACTATTTGCCATCGAAGTCAAACTTAAAGCAATTAAATTATCATCATTATCTTCCAACAAATTTGGATTTGGATTGGAATTCGATTGATGATTTATAAAAGATGGTAAAGTGTTTGCACTTCCATTTGACAAAGTTCTATTATTGGCAATGGAAGGTAAATAATTACCATTGAGTGTATTTAATTCACCTCTTTTCTTAAATTTCAAAGATGGATCTTCTAAAGTGGGTTCCACGATATTTGATAAATCCATCATTCTTGACAATAGAGGTGAAGCGATTCTACTTATAGATTGACCCGAAGGGAAAAATGGACCTGCAGAGGAAGAAGATTGGTTATTATTGGGTACTATTGTATTTGATAATAACTGAGTTTGAGAAGTTAAAGGAGAAAAGGGGGTTGCATTAGGGGTGTTTTGCTTGTTAGCAGTGTTGTTGTTGTTAGTATTAGTGCCATCAGTGTTATTATTGTTTGATAGTTGAGCTAGATTGGTTGTAGAACGAATAGAAGTATTCTTTTGATAACTTATAGAGGGGAATGTATCTGCATGTAATTTTGAAGATTGCATAGTTTGTTTGGGGAGATGCCTCTCGTTTTGCCTTTGAATGGGTATATCCTTAATCTTATCCTTATTTTTATTTTTATATTTACCGATATCCCTGTTGATTACATTTGAATCATCCTCATCTTTTTCTTCTACTTTTAAATCTAAATCAAGATCATTAGTAATAAAAGTGAACCAATCTTTAGAAGAGAACGTAATAATTTCCGAAACTGTTTGGTTCATGGTATAATTCATATAAATTGCATTAGGGTATATGACGACAAATTCGTCAGCTTGTTGTGTGATGGAATGGAAAGCGATTCCCTTTTCGGTAAGCAATTCGGGGAGGAGAATGGGTGCCACGCAGTTTTTTGAGGAATGGTCAGATTTCACCAATTCCAAGTATTTTTCTTGGTCAATCTTGTCCGAGATGACAAACCAGGTCACGGGACCTCCGCGTGTCACGTGATGGAGAGAATAAGATCCGTCGACGGATTCTGTTGAAGGAGCCGCGGACGTAGCTGGTAGAGCCGCGGGACTTGATGGTAGAGCCGCGGAGGTTTCTGCTATAGCCGCGGCTCCTTCGGGATCAGTATACTTTACGCAAGTCGTTGCATTCGCACCCACATCATCGGCGGAGTTTCTTATAGCCGAGATGCCTATATTAAAAGGCTGGCCCAGTCGTAAAGAATAAGAGCCTGAGCCACAGCCTGAGCCACAGACAGAAGAAATGGCAGATTTAGCACACGAGAATACAGAACCACGTGTCGGCACGTGACCGTCGGCCGGATCAAACGTATAATATGATGAGGTTAGATCATTTAATGAAGACCAGAATTTTTCAGAGTGAAAAGATTGAGCCGCTATCGAGCTCTGAGACGAATCTCGAGTGGAATCTTGAATAGAGTTATTTGGAATCATCGTTATATCCTCAAACAGTCGGCGTACATCCACTTCAGTTTCGGACGATTGTGCTCCGATCACCTCATCGAGATAGAAACGGCCAGTCAAAGCTGGATCTGCTACTAAAGATTGCTGGTGGAGTATAGGCGAGATCTGGGCGGGCAGAAGTTGTTCGGAGAGCTGGGGGGCCACAGCAGGCGGTCCCGTGATCAGTTTGGCTATTCCGTGGTCGTGGAACGGCTGTGCGCTGCGCAAAAGTCGATGAGCTCTGGCAAACGCGGGCGAGTCTTGGGGGGCGGAGACGTGAGAGGCGGGCTGATCTTGGAAGACGGGGAGGCCGTCAGACCATTGGGGAGAACGTTTCGGGGGAGTCATGTGCCACAGAGGCGTGGGGGGTTGTGTCTGTGGGCGGGCATCAGGGGTGGCCCCTGTTTCGCGGCCGCCTTAAATACGCCGGCCACGACGTGGAAAATTTTTTACATTGCGATGGGCTTGCCTGGTTACACAATGAGAAAAGGGAACCCCCTGGTCCGTGCAGCAGCGTCTGAGTGCATTCTGCGCCTGCGGGGTCGCTAGAGAAAAAAAGAAAAAGAAGAAAAAAAAAGTACAAGAAAAAGAAAAAGAGAAGCTAAGAAAAAGGGTGTGCACGTGACGTGCGACGGGAAAGTTGGCATGACGCAAAAGAAAGAGAAATTTGGAAAATGAAATGGTTTTTTTTCTTTTTTTCCAGATCCGGCTCGGGATTAGTGACGCGTAATTGTGATTGTAATTGCGTCGCTTTATTTTATTTTATTTTCCTTGTGGTTTTGTGACATGTCACGATACCTTTACATAATAAAGTGATAGATAATATTCAATACACAATACATAATACAATACACATAATACATTTACACAATGTTATGGCTCATTCTGGTTTCCTGAGAAAAACAAGTCTAACGAGTCAATATCAAAGTCATTTCCTGTTTCATTCCCATTTGAATTTCCAGTCGCGTTTACCTTTACATTTCCATTTACATTTCCTGTAGAGTTCCCATTGGGGTTCCCTGTGGGGCTCCCTGTGGAGTTTCCCATCCCAGGTTCATTGGTATTGGCATTCAATAGTTCCAAGTTCATGTCAATGGGGATATTCATGTTCATGTTCCCACTGTACCCTTGTAAAATGTCGTTCAATATATCATGTGCATCTATGCTCATATCTTGTTTGTTCTTGGGTTCGTTATTAAATTTAATGGCTAATCCACTATTCTCACTTGCAATTGTGTTGGCATTGGCATTAGAAGATTCTAATATCACGGGTTGATCTTTAGTCTCTTCAAATTCTTCATTACTAAGTGGGAATTCATCAATCACCCCAGTAAATCTGTTAGGATTCCTCTCGTACATTACTTGTCCCATGGATTTCGAATGTTCCAAATTAACATCACTGATGGATAATTGTTGTCTCTTGTGACTCTTGTAGATGTCCTCCTCGGTAGTGCTTCCTCTATCAAGATATCTTGATTCATTCATTCCTGAACTATTCCGGCCCATATTGACTCTAGAATACATCATGCGACGAGTAGTCGTGGGGGTGTTTCTTACAGGTGAATACATTGGTGCTGTCTCTTCATTGGCAAGTATCGTTTGGCTTTGAATTTGGTTTTGAATTTGATTTAGGTTTTGGTTTTGGTTTTGGTTTTGGTTTTGATTTTGGTTTTGATTTTGATTTTGACTTTGGAAACTTTTAAATGATGAGGCCGATTCTTCAGTATTTGTTCTTTTCCTTGTAGAAAACATCTTACTAAATGCAATTGCAGCATCATTCTCATCTTTACTAACCTTCGTAATCATTTTAGGACTACTGCTGGCAACATCTTGACCCGTCATTGTAGATGACATCTTATTATAACTACTCGTACTTGCAACATTATTGGATTGACTTCGACTAATTTCATTCATTCGAAATTCATTCTTATTTTTAGGAATATTAATATAATTAAATTGAGAATTCAATTGAGATGTATTTTTAGGTGTGTTTAAAGGGGTATTTAAATTAGAACTGCCATTAGAATTAGAATATGAATTAGAATATGAATTGGTACGTTTCTTCATATTTGTTATAGAATTATGACGAGAAGTGTTACGTGAGGTGTTACCAGAATTGGTACTCGAATTGTTACGTGATCTACTACTATTACTAACAAAATTCTCATTGAAAAAAGTCGTTGTTGTAGTCGACGTCGATGTGGTAGTAGTAGCAGTAGTCGATGGTGGTTTGGCCAAGATTGGATCAGGTTTAGATCGTGGTACAACTTCATTATCTTCATCTATATTATTATTATTATTATTATTATTATTATTATTATTATTAATAATGCTGTCTTGTATTTCCAACGTCCGCTGTGGGAAAGATGAACTTGTAGGGGTTCCTGCATTGGATCCAATCGTTTGAATGGATTTGCTTAATGCAGCAGGATTATAAAATCCATCATGTTTTAAAAAACTAATATATGGTCTTTTCAATGATCCTGTACTACCACTAGATCCAACAGAATCACTTGGCGATTTCATATTCAATTCAATATTTTGAGGACTAATTTCAGTACTATAAGTCCCAGGACTTATATTAGTATTACTATTCATATTATTTGGTTTATTAAACATGGGTATGATTTTATTTGAATTTATTTCAAATTCATTTCTAGTTGTAGTGGCGTTCATTTTTTTGGAATATTTAGATGTGGGTGATTCTTCATTATTAGGATATGTATGATTCCCATTATCTATCCCTGTATAATTAACAAATCGAACTTCACTAGTTCTAGATAATTTTTTAGTTTGTTGAATCGGTGTATTTTTATTACTATTATAATTGGTGAAAAATTTATTTTCATCAGCCAAATTTGTTTCTATTATATTGTTACCTGGAATACCACTGACAGCGGCACTAGTATAAATTGCATTTGGTGATCCATTTTCCAAACTCTTGGGATAACTTGATCCAATATCCGAAGGATATAAATTTTTAGTTAAATTGTTATAATTCTTAACTGTTTGAGCTGACGCTTTAGAAGGTGTCTTGCTACCTCGTTTATAATAATGTGGAATCTTCCATTTATTCACTGATTCAGGCGTAGGGGTTAAAGATGAACCTGAACGTCTACTCATAATAACAAAGGTAAAGGATTAAAAAAAAGAAAAAGAAAAAAAAAAAAAAATTAATAATCTTTTTTTCTTTTCTTTTTCTTTTTTCACTTTCTCTTCAAAATCTTTAACTAGATCAATGATTCAACAAAAGTATTCAGCTTATCTTGAATGAGGAGAATGTTTAGGGAGGTTGATCAATGAAAAAAATTAGAAAAAAAAATTAAATATGCTTGTCAAAATGCCTTCTGAATGCTTAACGAATGCCTAACGAATGCTTGATGAATGCTTACAGATGCTTAACGAATGCTCAATAGTATAATGCTTAAAAATGCTCAATAATGATATGAAATATGAAATGAAATGAAATGAAACGATTACACCTTCGGCAGTGGAATAAATCAATTAATAAATAATTCAGGGATTGTGATATCCTAACTCTATTGATATTATAACAAAACGGTCGTCTATCTGTATTAAATGATGAAATAACAAATGCTTAACTATAGTTTTATTTGAATGTTTAAAGAATCCTTAATATAATATCAAAAAAAAGAGAAATTAAAAAAAAAAAATAATAAAAATAGGAGCACTTAATCGTAACTTTTTGTATTTAAAAAAAAAAAAAAAAAATATCAAAAAATAAAGGATTGATCTCTCTAGTCTCTATTTTAGTTCAAAGATAAATGCCTTTTTTTAATGAAAAAAACGTCTATATCAAACAAAGCTATTCATCTATATAACACTTTCCAACTTACTGCCTTCCCTACTATTACTGGAAACATTCTTGATGTCAACACTGAAAAACTCTCGAGATTCTACAATGACGCTCTAAGATTACGCGTCAGTGGGATTCCGAGAATTGCCGAGATTTTACTCTGTAGCGGGTTTGAACCACTAAAATTGCATGAACGGTAAGATCTCGGCATTAAAAATATATAGAGAGCAAAGAGTCTTAACAAGAAAACATGTTTAGCACCTTCGTCCCATTGTGCTGACTTTAAATTTCCACAACTGGCAAATAATAGGCTTGGCTTCAAATCTATCTTTAGTAATGCTATAATTAAACTTTTTTTGACTAGACTTAATCATAAATATTATATTGATATTGATATCGATAAATTGGTCATTACGTGTATAGGAAAATGTAAAAAATAATAAAAAAAAAGAAAAAAATAAACTTAAGGCAACTTGTATACGTTTGTATCATATAGAAGTTATACATACTCATAATAAAAAAATCCATCAAGTTTCAGAGCATAGTCTGAATAAAAATAATATACATAAAGATTTGCATCATCTATAAATACACCTAAATTTGAATGTTTTTTTTACTGTTACATTAGATACAAAATTTTTTTTTGATAAGGAATCGTAATATGCGGGTATTTTTTTTTACTTTCTAAAGCATTTCATCATTCTTTGATGATGGGAGAAAATAACAAATCTTGGTTTTCTCTTGGTGATTGTATCCATCGACTAGTAGCCGACTCCATATTTCTTTCACTTGGTTTTCTTGAAGCCTCTAAATCTTCTTTTAAAATATCCAAGGGAATTTCTTCTGTTATAACAGAATCATGAGACTGATCAGAACTTAGCATAACTTCATTGATATCTTTCATTATTATGCTACCATTGGTAGATGGTAAACCGAACTTAGTAATCTTGGGTCTATTTGGATCAGTTGGATCGTAACCTTCAGGGAAACGATCAAAATCACCACGTTTCCACATTTCTCTAATAATGTCAATATCTTTGGGGTAAAATAATTTTTGTATGATATCAAAAGTAAATCTTGGTAATAAGCAAAACATGACACCAACAAATAAAACACCCCAGAATGCAGGAGATCCATAGATACGGGAGGCACCTTTCAAAAATTCTCCACTAGTGATGGAACTTGACCAAATACCACTCCATGCAAATAAAACTAAAATAGATAATGCAACAAATAATGAGCAGAACCAATCCCATCTATATTGATGTAATAGGATATATAAATTACAAGCAGTAACTGCAATAGCACAAACCATACCACCAACGTAATAACGATGATCTAAACCAAGACCATTATTGGTAACATACATGTTCTTGTGATAAACCAAATATGGGAAGAAAAATGAAATAACAGATTGGTAGAACCCATCAAGCATATACCATAAAAATTTTGTTTGATTCCATTCTAACCTTAAAATACCAACACGATATAATTGTGGAACTAATAAAGAAACAGTATCATTAACATCTTGGTCAAAGATACCTAAGAAAATGATTGGTAATGAAGTGAAGGCCAAGTTATAGAATGACAAATAAGTATATTCAAATAAGTAAGAACCATCGAAATCATTGTAAATACCATACCAAAACAATGCTAATGTGAAAATAACATTTTTATAAAAAAAGCCAGGAATCATTTCTGCTAATCTTTTATAAGACCATCTACCATGGACCAAGAGTAATCTAGTTAAATATCTAAATTGACCAATAGCATAATCAGAGCACATAACAGCTTGACGACCTTCCTCACCGGCAATACCAACACCAACATCGGCAGACTGGATCATAGCGACATCATTGGAACCATCACCAATAGCTAAAGTCATGACATCTAAAGTGTTTTTAACCAACTTAACAACTGCAGCTTTTTGAGCTGGAGAAACTCTACAACATAATGCAACTTTACAATTTTTACACAGTAGTAAAAATTTACGTTTAATATCATCACCATCAAGAGCAATCTTTAACGCTTCACCATCAATAACAACACCATAGTTTGCTTTTGGAATATCATGTTCTTTTTTAGCTTGTGCTAATTCTTCTTCGGAACCAGTCATGTCAAATTTTTCATCCAAATATTTGGAGATTAGTCCTTCAACGACAGAAACTGGTTCATTCCCGAATTCTTTAGTGTCATCACCAGCAGATTTAATAACCAATAATTCCATATCATTGTTCAATAAGTTACATGAAAACCCAATGTTAATTGCAGTTTCAACTTTATCACCAGTTAGAACCCACAATTTAATACCAGCATCAGCTAATAAGGCAATAGAATCAGGAACACCATCTTGTAATCTATCTTCAATAGCAGTACCACCGAGTAAAATCATGTCACGTTCAATAGAATCGGCAACGATTTCTAGTTGTTCTTCTCTGTTTGTTAATGAGGCGGCAGCGACTTCGTGTCTAGCATTCCATTCAGTATATTCAGACCAGGATAACTCTCTTTGTGCAATACATAATGTTCTTAAACCTTCAGTAGCATATTGTTCCAAATGTAAGGCTGTTTGTTCCAATAAAGTTTCATCATTACCATCATATGAAGTCTTTAATCTAGAATAAATAATAGAATCGGCACCTTTACAAATCAATAGAGCTCTTGGTTCTTCATCTGGATTAGCAGGAGGAATCTTAACAATACAACTCATTCTCTTTCTTGTAGAATTAAATTCTAAAACATTTAAAATTTGAAATTCTTTTGGAACACCCTGAATTTCTACAACAATACCTTGCTTAGTCTTTTCAATGAATGAGAACCCCATGTCTCTGGCAGTACCCACTAAAGCTGCTTCATCAGGAGATTGGGCTTTTAATTCAAGTTTATCGGGATTCATTTTACTTGGTTCTAATAAAACAGAATGGCATAATGCTAAGGATAACATGAAATGTTCACAACATTTTTGTTGGTATTCACCACTGACACCCTTTAAATCACAAACAAATTCTTTAGAAATAAAAGTAACATCTTCTGGATAAAATTGGGAATTTGTTGATAAATTTCTTAGATCATTAATCATAATTTCCTTATCAGTAGCAATAGCTTCTCTTTCTTGGTGACCTTCAGACTCAACATCAATACCTTGTCTTTTTCTTAAACCTGCCAATGCTTCTGTGTAAGCTCTACCGTACGAAACACCATTAATAGTACATTTCTTAAATTCCATAACATTTTGAGTTAAAGTCCCAGTTTTATCAGAGAAAACATATTCGATTTGGCCTAGATCATCAGATATATTCCAAGATTTAGGAGTGCATGGATAATCCAATTTAGCATTGTATAATAAAACATCACCATAGATAAATGCAGCTTGTGCAGTTTTAATAATTTCGATGGAAATATATAAAGAAATAGGAACCAATGATTGATATAAAATGACGGCGACCCAAAATGAAACAAACCCATTAGTTGAAGCATTCCCTGCTACAGTACCAAATTCAAAATATTCTCTTGAAGATGGCCCCTTAGCATAATAAACACCATTAACAATACCAGAAATGAAACACAAGATAAATAATAACAAGAAATTCAATAAAACAGAAAAGTTTAATTCTCTAGAGATTCTTGATTTCTTAGTTGGAGTTACACCAGCATTTAACATAATCTTTGTATCGTCACCTGTAAAGATAACAAACCCAATGGCCCATCTCGTGTTTCTTAAAGTACAACCACGTAATAACGTTTCATTAATCGTAACAGGTTCATTTCTCATTTCATTTGCTTGAGTATCCATCCATTTCAAATTACCCTGATAACTATATAGATTAGCGTGTGGGCCTTCACTTTCCACCCAGAATTTTGTTCTTGAGATATCTCGAGAACTTCTAATCTGATGAGTAGATTTTAACGATTGGCGAACTTTTAAATTAGTTTCACCATCCAAGTTTTTAGTTTCCACGTAACAACCACCATCTGAATCTGATGTAGATATTAAAATAACATCTGCAGGGATTTCATCATTGTTATGAATACGGATAATATCACCGACTTTAACATTTTTCCAATAATCTTTTTTAAATTTACAATCAGTTCTTGGTGGCATTGATCTATCTAAAATAGACTGACCAGTAGACATTTGATATGGGTCTTCAAATGGATTTGTATTTTCCATGGAAGGTCTTTCATAAGCGCCTGACATTCTGATACTTTCAAAGGAATCTAAAGAACTACGTGGTCTAGTTGATGTAGACATACGTTTTTGACGTAATTCTTGACGTTTTCTTTGAGCTCTTTGCATCTTACCACTTTCAGTAACACGTTCAGTGATCAAACGGATCACTTTGAATGTCATTCTAGTACAAGCTTTCTTAAATTTTCTCCAAAGGGAGATATTATCAAAGGCAACATTTTCATTTTCAATACCGTGCAGAATATATGTTCTTGTATTATTAACTTCCATATCTAAAACAGTTCTTCTTGAATCTTCAATGGCATCTTTTAAAGCAGTAATACAAACAATGACAATTAATGGAACTGAAGCAAAACCTGGATTTGTCACACCAAAAATTTGGAAAGCACCCAAAATTAATAGAGCTAAGAAATAAACATTGGCAAAATTTTGAAATTGAAACATAATATTTTTAGGGAAGAAAGTTAATGGGGTATATTTGGTAGTTCTAATCTTATTACGGGCATATTCCATCTTAGGCTTACCATCCTCATCTAGCATCTCCTTTGGTAATGGTAAATTATAATAAATACTTCTTAATTCATCAGAACGATTTAAAGCGTTTGGATCTTCAACTTGAGTCCCACTAAATTCTTCAAATGGTTTTTGAATATTTTCTTTAGCCCATTTCAAAGTCTTGGCTCTTCCGACTATTGGATTACCTAATTTTGTTCTGCGTGTACCCCAACGTAGTCTTTTCATCGACTCATTTCTTGAAGATTTATCTTTCCTTTCATTGAGCCCTAAACCTGAAGCTGAAGCAGATCCTGATGATTCTGTTGAAGGGTCTTCAAAAACACCTGAGTTTAAATTTAATTGAGGGGTGGCACTAAATGAGTGTATATCATTGTCGTTATTGTCATGTTGTTTATGGTCATCACCCATTTCAAATGTGAAATCATGTTCATAACCGTCATTTTCACCATCTTGGAAATGAATCTCGTGGTATTCATCCTTAACATCATCTTTGATTAAATTAGCGTTAAACGAAATACCATTTGTAGTAGACACCTGCCCAGGTTCTCCGTTTTTCTTCAGAACAGAACCATTTCTTTTGGTGGGTGGCACTGTTTGATGAGCATCTTGGTCATCTGTGAATCTAAAAGTATCGTCAAATGGCGATAAATTAGCAGCATTTGCAGCGTTAATATCACCATCGCCTGGTATTGGAGGTCTATTAATGTTAGACATTTTTTTTATATTGAAATTAATAAGCAATTATAGCGGTATTATGACTAGAAAAAAAATTAAAGAGCAAATCAATAAAAATAATTAGAATAAAAATAAAAAGTTAAAAGCAAACGTAGCAAATTGTTAACAAAAATGTGAAAGCAACACACAAGAATGTGGAGAGAATTTATGAGTAATAATTAATTTGTTTGGTGGTTTTCCTTTCTTTTCTTTTTGGATAGCAACTGGTAAGAGATATCTGAAAAAAAATTCTACCTAAACAATGATGTTGCAATAGTATATTGTTCAGAGTAAGTGCAATATGTTTATATTACAATAATAACGATTGAAAGAAGAACAACGAATGGTTAATTTTTTGCAACTTTTAGGGAATGTAATATGGCGGGAGAATCCGTTTTCAACCTTTTACTTGGAACTAAAAATTTATTAGCGATTTTCTGAGTAAAGTATTTATATTTTTAATAAATTAATTAATCAATAAATAAATGTGTTGTAGTTGAAAGTCTTAGGTTTGAAATCACTACCGCCAAAAATACGAGAATTGTTTATTATTTTTGGTATTTTAAACATAGTCGAATCAAATTTCAGAATTAAATCATTACCCAATGCTTACTTTTTTTTCAAATTTGATTCTACTTCAATTTTCTCGCCATATCCTAATCGGGCTTAACAGTGGAAATAGTTAACGCTTGAGAAACACGAAGATGCCCAAACTGCGTCACGACTGATAATTTCCGCGGATTATATTTTCTTACTTTCGCGTCGAGATAGGAACGCTTTGGGAAGCATAATATTATTTGGGTATTTACGATTTCCTTACTTTCACACTTTAACCCTAGGGTTCGCTAAGGCTCATTGCCTGAAGCCTTAGGGATAGGGTTAGTGGCGGGTCATGTGTCTGTGGCAGTAAATATAAATATGTATATTTAGATATATCTATATGTATATGCATATACGTATTGGTAATTTAAATAGAATTCCTACTGACCGGTTAATTAGAGTAATATATTTGCAAATATAAATATATAATTAGCATTCTTCCATGGCGTCAAGTTTTGGGGATGGAAGGAGCTTGAAATATATATATATATATATATATATATTCGAAATAGAAAATAAGGCAATATGGAATAAAATATATGGACGCATAGACAAGGATAGGAATTAAAGAGTGGGATAGAGATCTCATAGATACTCGTACATAAATCCTGAGTTATAGATATGCTTGGATTGATGCCTGACTTTCGATGACCAGAAGTGGAGTTTCCATCATATTCTTATTACTTCTTAGAGGCATATAATTTAGTCCATTCCTTAGCCTTTGCAATGGCACCTTTTTCATTTTTAATCCAATCTTCAGCAACATCATTAGCTAATGGGTCATTGGGGTTTGGACTGGCTAGTAAAGCTTGAATAGATAATAGGACAGTCCTTATCTGTAATGCTGGAGACCAATTGTTCTTCAATACATCTAAACATATACGGCCTAATCTATCGATATTTGGATGGTAGATCTTAGTTAGAAAACGTACTTTAGGTGCTTCCATAGGATAATCATCTGGTAAAAACAATTCTAATTCGAAAACACCATTTTCATAAGCAGAATCCTTTGGGCCTTCGATAGTGACACTAAAATAACGTAAATTATCTTCGTGAGGTTGTGCAGTAATCCCAGGGACAGGATCACTGATTAATCTTTCTGTTTCTTTTATAATTCTTTTTGGTAATGAGGCCATGGGTATCTTTTTTTTGTAAGAAAATGAAAAAAATTTTTTTGGTCTATTATAACACAGCTATAATTTTCAATGTTGTGTAATCTGTATAATTGATTAGACCGTACTATATAATGATGTTATGGTAAAACGTATATATCTGGTTTATATTGTTAATAGATTCCAGGGAATATCTTATAACTTTTTAAATATCAACTTAGGCTATTAGAGAAAAAAAATCCCCTTTCGTCGGTAAATTTAATTTTAGAGACCGGGTAACTCGGTGAGTTTCGTGAATGGGACAACTCTATAATATTAATAATATAAAAGATTAGGTAATTGATATGTTTCATCAATGATTAAATTTAACTTTATTAGACTATAGTAGTTCTGAGTCATATGCAATTTTATAGATGGTAAAATTCCAGATGAATAGTAATTAATTAAATCGCAATTTTCTATACATAATAATGGTAAATATAACGGTAGAAAGCTTGATATTAACAAACTATATATATATTTATATATATAAGCGTAAAAACCAAAAAAATACATGCATATATGCAAATCTTAAAGGTTGATAATAATAATAAATAGACAAAAAGGGGAAATATAATTATATAAAAAAGGGCAGATAGCATATATGAAAAGTAAGAAAAATGAATAGAAATCCAATGAAAAATTAATTTACTAGCAGATAAAAGCGTAATTTTTGAAAGAAAAAAACAAAAATTATTGAAGCAGATATCTTCTTTAATTCCATGCTAAATCCTGGTAAATAATTCTTTTCTTGAATTCAATTTGGAAAAGACAAAGCATGTGAAGTAAAGGGGGAAGAAAAAGGAAAAAATTTAAAAAATATAAATGTGCAAAAAAATAAAGCGTTTCAAATTAATGAAAAAATACTAATTTTCTAAGAAATTTATTGTTGGGCAGGTGGTTGTTGAGCTTGTTGAGCTTGTTCTTGTTTGAAAGATTCATAAGCAGCAAAAGCTTCGTTGAAATGTTGTTCAAATAATTCATCATTTTCTAATAACGGAACAACTTCTTGAGCTGGCAAGTCCAAGATCATACCAGTTATTTTACCAGCAGCTTCTTCATCAGAAGTCTTGGCAGAGACCTTCTTATAAAGTTGTTCACCTAAAGCTTGTCTTTGTTTTTGTTGGTAGAATTGGTTGTCATTTCTTGGGAAACCACCTTGTGGTGGTGGCATACCATAAGCTGGACCATTTCTGAATTGTTGTGGTGGCATACCGCCCAGTTGTTGTGGGTTTGGACCATTGAATGGCATACCTCTTGGTGGAACTACACCGTAGAACATTGGTGGCATAAATTGGCCAGGAATACCAGCCGCAGCCGCAGCCGCAGCGGCGGTGGCTTGTTGGTATCTCATTTGGTTTCTAGCTTGAATTTGTTGAGCTAATTGGGAACGTCTTACATCCTTTCTTTGAGCAATAGCAACATATAATGGTTTGCCAGCAACAATTTGTTGGTTCTTTTCAGTAATAGCTCTAGTAGCTTCTTCTGGAGTAGAGAAACAGACGAAACCAAAACCCTTAGATTTACCATTTTCAGTTCTCATGACTCTGGCAGAAGTAATAGTACCGAATGGGGCAAATTCTTCCTTTAATTTTTCATCATCAATGGAATCATCTAAGTTCTTGATAAATAAGTTAATGCCTTGGTATTTAGCTAATTTTTCTAACTTAGAGGCTTGGTATTGTTTCTTTAATTCTTGTAAACGTTCATATTTCTTTTGAGCTCTACCAACATACAAAGTTTGACCCTTGTATTCAGTGTCGTTCAAAGCTTCAACAGCTTTAACGGCATCTTCATGATTCTCAAAATCAACGAAACCGAAACCTCTAGATTTACCTTCAGCATCTTTTTCTAAAGCAACAGAGGTAATAGTACCGTATGGCTTGAATAAGTTTTCAAAGTCTTCTTCGGTGGCTTCAAGATCCAAATTCTTAACGTAAACGTTGGTGAAGTTAGCTCTTGCTTCATCTAATTTAGATTGACGATCTTTCTTGGAAACATGTGGAGCCACGTAAACTTCTTGACCATTTAATAACATACCATTAATGGCATCAATGGCTTCTCTAGCAGCTTCTTCATTTTCAAAATGAACGAAACCAAAACCTTTAGATTTACCAGTTTCATCATTGGCAATCTTACAGGATAAGATGTTACCAAAGACGGAGAAGGTTTCATATAAAGTTTTGTTGTCAATATCTGGGTGTAAGTTCTTAATAAAGATGTTACCGGAACCCTTCTTTCTCATAGATGGATCACGTTGAGACCACATAATACGGCAAGGTCTACCTTTGATAGCGGTATAGTTCAACTTTTCAATTGCAGTCTTACCAGCTTCGTGGTCATTGAAGTTGACATAAGCATAACCTAAGGAAGTCTTGGTAATAGCATCACGACAAACACGGATGGATGATACAGAACCAATTGGGGAAAAGATATCGTACAATAAGGCTTCAGAGACGGATGGATCTAATTCACCAACGTATAAAGAGGCAGTAACATTTTCCACATTTGGGCTTTCAGCTTCAATAGCAGTGGTGGCTGGGGTAGCAGCTGGTTGTTCATCTTGGATATTTAGTTTTTCCAATTGTTCAGCAGTCTTATCAGTGATGTCAGACATTTTATAATATAATTAATTAGTATTTTTTTAGTTTTTTTAGTTTTTTTGTCTTTTTTTTTATATTTTTTTCCTTGGTAGTAAGCCAAACTAGTTTATTAACTGAAAAATATGGTTAACTAAATAGTTTTCAACTTGCCCTTTTACTTTACTTTTGACGATATTAAACGTGAAAGTTATTTGTCTTGTCTTATCTAACATCAACAAGAAATATAATCAATAAACACAAAATAAATATGCTTTAAACAGAAGAAAGATTATATACAAATCATATTTTTTAAAAAGAACACAAGAACATATTCAATAGAACATTGATGCTGACTATTCATTACAGCTCAAGTTACGCCATCAACTAAGATTTGTTTGGTAAAATTATTATTCAAATTGCGTTTTTGCAATTCTTCCTAGTGGAAGAAATAAAAGTTCATCAACTTGATTTCCAATTCTCTTTCGTTGGCTTATTTCCTGCAGTGATTTTGTTTCGACGCAATTGGCTTCACCCGCAGTTACCCGCTTTTGCGGTGAAAATTTTTCTTAAAATTTTCGAACCAAGACACAAAGTGAGGCTGACAAGCGACACTAAAGCCTGCGTCACATAATCTAAGATAGGTAAGATTAGATTAACTGTGGACTAGACAAGATCCAAGGTCAACTGCGATAGGTAATAGATCGTATTATGTAGTACTATATAGGAATTAAAAGTACCGTGTGAATTGGTAAATGAGGATTTAAAAAATTTCGTAGTGGAATAAATATATAAGATAAAAAAATGTATAAAGTTTGGGGTGATGAAAGAAAATCACTTAATTAGATGAAATTTTAAATACTGTTTTAGTAAAAGCATGCAGATATATGAGGGAGTTAGGATAATATAGTACAAATCAAGCGTTAACAATTTTGTCGTACATAGCCATCAGTTTGGTACTCTTGACTTCAACAGGCCAGAATCTTGCACTATATGACCATAGATGTTTACGGTATTTTTCAGGAGATGTATGAGAATTCTTTATTTGAGAATCAATGTAGTTCCCAATCGCAACCAATTCTGTTTTAAGAATCTTGGCCCACTCTTTTCTATCAAGGCCCTTTCTTCCGCCACGCAATTTCTGTAATGATGCATGCATAGGGCTCATTGTGTCACGACAATTGGATTCATCCATGCTATTATATTCTGGAGCATCTGGCAGAAGATTTTCGAAATTTGATTTGTTTGACAGTGTTATAGATTTTGTCGTAGAGGTAGACGTAACAGATCCTCTACTGGATGTGTGTTGGTCACGGTTTACGTTCTTCTTATTCAGCATAGATGCAGGAACGGTTGGTAAACCTCTATTCATTGCTGGACCCTTAGGGAACGCCTTCAATTTCTTAGCAGTTGGAGTACCCTCGTTATTAATAGCCTCAGTTGATCCGGATCTTGGAGTTCCAGGAGATGAGGGCTTTCTACCTCTCTTCTTTGAAGGTCCCTTAGGAAGTGGTGGGGATTTAGCAGTATTCCTATTCTTTACTGTAGGAGTACTATTTATGCTAGGCTCGTCATTATTCATAAGTAATGAAATCAAATAATCCACTCTTCTCCCTAAATGGATAGAATTAGGAACTTTTTTATTTGATGTGGAGCCTTTCCCCTTTTTGTCTGGAGTAGATTTATCAATATTGGAAGATGAGCTCTTTGCATTACCTGCAGATCCCGGTGTTTCTCCAAGGAATAATTTATCTGTAAATCCCAAGAAAGGGTCATCTCTAATTTGAATCCATGAGCCAAACCCATATTTGAAGACACCAACTAACAATTTGCTGTCATCATCCTTGCTCCACGAACAATTCCAATTGGATACAGGTTTAGGATTTCTATCATTGATCTTAAATTGTAATGGATCATCGTGATTTTGTTTGAGGATTAAATCTCTGAGAAATTTCAAATTAACGGATCTGCTTACCACTAAATCTGCATTTAAGGATTTTACATCATAAAAATCAAACAGGATGGCCTTAACTTTTCTTTCTCTTTTCCTAGTTGCCAATTGCGTAATAACTTTGCTAGCATTCTTATCATCTGGGCTCACTTCATTCATCTTTAATGCTTGTTTATATTCTGCCACATCTTCTTCCAATTTAGAAATTTCTTCATCTCTTCTTGTTCCTTCCGTCTTCATAACCTTGTTAGCTTCTTCTAAAAGCTCATCATAAAGTTCTTCGTATCTTTCAATTGATTTTACAGGCAACGACCCATCTGCAATTAATTCACCAATAATATTACGAATATCACCTTTTTTTAATATTGATTTGTAAAGTGCACGAATCTCTCTTTCACCAATTAAGGTCAGGTCATTTGCTTTTGCTCTCTTTCTTGAAACTCGTAAGTCATTATCTTCTTCTTCGCCCATATATTTAGAAGAACCATCACCAGCTACACTTGCTTTAATTTTTTTTAAGGCGGTATTCCTTCTATTCATCATTTCTAATTGTTCTTGAATATAAGCTTCATCTTTCCTCTTTTGTTCTTCATCTTGAATTTTTTTCAACTCATCCTCAGGAATGATATCATCCCATTCTACGTCAGCTTTATAATCTGTAACTTCAAATTGTTTCAAAAATTCTTCACCACCTAAATGAGATTCACCTATTTCAGGGGTAGTAATATGGTCTTCTGCATGCTCTAAGACATCATCTAGATTTAAATCCTCTAGTTTTTTTTGATTATCTTTTGCTGCAAACATGTTACCAGCACCGAATTTTAAAATTTCAGATAATTCTGCAGTATTTGGTTCATTCTTCTTTTGTAATTTATTACCGTCAGTCACCCCTAGAGATATAATAGCATATTCTAAAATCATTTTTTTACGTGCACGTTCTAAAACTTCTTCTTCAACAGTATCTTTGGACACAAGTCGATACACCATAACGTGGTTTTTTTGCCCAATACGATGAGCTCTAGCCATCGCTTGAAGATCTGCCTGAGGATTCCAATCTGAATCGAAAATTACAACGGTATCAGCAGTCATCAAGTTAATACCTAACCCACCAGCACGTGTAGATAATAAGAATACAAAATCGTTCGAATCTGGTGAATTGAAATGATCGATAGATATTCTCCTTTGTGCAGATGGAACTGTACCATCTAATCTTTGAAAATTAATACCTTTTATGGATAAATAATCACCTAATATGTCAAGCATTCTTACCATTTGAGAAAATATTAAAACACGGTGGCCATCTTTTTTTAATCTAGTTAATAATTTATCTAAAAGAACCATTTTACCTGATGACATAATTAAACCTCTTAAAATATTTTCCTTTGACATATTACCATCACCAAATTTCTGTAAGACTCTTTCTTCGGCATTATTAAATAAGTATGGGTGATTAGAAGCTTTCTTTAATTCATTCATAATATTTAAGAGAGAAAATTGGCCACCTTTAGATCCTGCAGTTAAAGCAGAATAATTCTTCGTTAAAATGTTCTTATAGTAATCAGTTTGAATGTCAGATAGCTCTACTCGTAATATACGTTCAGTTTTTGATGGTAAAGATTTTTCAACATCTTTTTTCAGTCTACGAAGAATGAACGGTTGTAATCTTTCGTGCAAATTTCTAATATACTCTTCCTGCTCTTTATCTTGATTTTCAAAATCAATTTCTTGATCAATGGTGAATCTACCCGGCATCAAAAAATTGACTAATGCAGCTAATTCCTTTATATTATTTTGAAGTGGAGTACCAGTAATTAATAATCTATTACCAACTTTGAAACTATTTAAAGCTTCATAAAGAGATGATTCCGCATTCTTTAATCTATGAGCCTCATCTACTGCCAAAAATTGCCATTTAATATTGCCTAAAACAGGTTGATCTTTTAAAATATATTCATAGGTCGTTAATAAAACATTGAATTTCAAATGCTTTTTGGTTTTTGCTTGAGGGTTTGTGTAAAATTCATAATCACGGATAGTTTCTCTAGATTTCTCGTTCCCCATATAATAGATACAGTTTAAGCCAGGTGCCCATTTTTCAAATGTTTCTTGCCAAGCAGGCATTGTTGATAACGGCACAACTACTAAATGAGGGCCCTGTTGTTTCCTAGAATAGATCAGCCAACTAATGAATGCAACTGTCTGAACAGTTTTGCCTAGACCCATTTCGTCAGCTAAAATACCATTATCATTTTTAGACCATAAAAATGCCATCCAATTTATACCTGTCAATTGAAAATCTCTTAATTCACCGCCATGAATGAAATCTGGTTGTTCAGTTAATTTTTGGAATTTTGGTCTTGAATTACCAAAATTTGTTGAATATTGAGGTAAGATCTTAGAATTTATTCGATTTTGAAAGTGTTTTACTTGCTCTGGAGCAATTCGAACAATGTCTGCAGAATTTTCCCATGTAGCTTCATTATAATTTAAACGGCTCCATTTAACTAGATATTGCAACTGAGTAGTATCGTCATCCAAAGTGATACGATCACTATCTATTATTCTTTCTGGCTTTTTAAATTCTTCAAATTCATCTAATCTTCTTTCACGTTCCAAATCCATAATTTCGATATCTTCAGCTGTTATTGATGGATCTAATCTAATAGATTGATCTTGAATAATAAATTGCTTACAATAATTATCTAATCTCTTTAAACCACGGACTTGGCCAAGGGATTCATAACTCTCCCATGAGTTGTGTAGATGTGATTGGTTAGTCCATTTAGTAAAAAACTCATAATATTTTTTACAGATATCCAAATCAGGGATAACTTTGAGAATATTTTCATCTGCACCATCTTTTAGTCTGTGTGTAACGATTAAATCGACCCCATGAACTTCTTCTGGTTGAGGTGTAGCTGAATATTCAAGTCCATCATCGTTGGAGCCGTAACCATTCATATCAATATCATTTTCATTCATCTCATAATCTGACATCAAAAAATCATCATCATCTGAGTAATCAACATTATAATTAACTGACTTATTATTGGTACGAGAAGAAAATCTAGTTGGAATAATTTCATCTAATTCTTTTACCTTTTTTTGAGTTTTATTACCCTTTTTGGAAATTTTACTTTTAGCCTTAGATGTAGATTTCTTACGGCTATAGTTAACCTCATCATCATTGTAATCATCCAAATCATCTTCATCTTCTTGTAATTCTTCATCAGAATCTTGATCGAATGAAGCATCTACATCTTCAGCTTCATCTTCATCTTCATCAAGGTTCTCGTTATCATTATCTGAATCTGTAAACTTCTTATTCCTTCTTTTATGTTTTCTTCTAGAGTTCGTTACGACCTCGTCATCTTCATCATCTTCATCAAAATAACTTTGATGATGGGCAGCAGATGCCCTATGTGATCTTCTTAGCCCATATAATTCAGGATTATTTAAGACTTCATCCGATATTTCTTTAACGCTCATATTTGGAGGGTATATTTCTCTGTATTTTTTCTTGCTATATGAAGGTACAGGAAATTTATATAATATTAGGACTAGACTGGGAAATTGTTAAGTGTAAATAAAAAAATACAATAGAAATTATGGAAACCAGAGAGTATCTAAGTAAGTAGTAAGGACTTCAAAATAAAAACGTCAGTAAGGTCTTGAAAAATCTAGGTTACTGGTAATAATCTATTTGTTGATATGGAAAATAATATATATTAATCTCGTTCCCTAAAAAGCGTCTATTATATTAAATGAAGAAATACAGACAGAGAGTGTATCGAAGCTGAAGCTCAACTGTAATAGTTATATTTTATGTTTTTTACTTCTAATTAGTAGGAGTTTGGCACAAGTTCACACCTTTTAACAAGAAATTACGCAATTATTCACTAATTTCAACTAACATCTTACAGCCGTGGTCTTCCAAAAATGCTCAAAGACGAAAAAATGCGAAGAAAAAAAACAAGGAGGGTAACAAAGTATCTTTTACACAGAAGAAAATAATAAAGTAGGCAACGAGAAGACCCTTTATCATGACTTATATAATATAAGAAGTTTTCAAATAAAAGGAAACATAAGAGGTAGCCAGAAAGGTAACCTTATTTAACCTAGAGAGAGTAACGTAAACGAATATCAAATGATGATTCACGTGTAAGTGCACCATGCTTCATAATTATGATAAACAATTTATTAACTAAACTTTATCAAAAAAATAAAAGAATTTCCTCTCTGGTGGCAATATTTGCTGTTTTCTAATAGCATTTTACTATGTATTCATAACAAAGAAAAAGAAATCGAAAAGAAATCATAAATAATATCAAAAAAAGAAAAAATAGAAAAAAATATCGTTACACGTAGTGACTGGGAGGTTGACCTTATATCAATAATAGCAGACATTAGGTAGTGGATAAAACTTTCTGAGAATTTAGTACATTACACAGTGCTCTTCAAAGTTAATTTGCTGTATTGATTATATTGCCTAAAGTGGTATCACGTAAAACCCCTATTCCGTATGTTAAATAATTAAGCAGCAGATTAACAACCAAATAAAAGACTTGTAATTTTCATTTCATTGTTTACCCACAGTATGCAGAATATGTTAGGCTAAAAGAATATTACCTAGTATTTGCCTTTGAGTGAAATTAATATTCATGTAAAAAATTAGAACGAAAAAATTTTAATTAAGAAAAATTAAACAGCTTCGAGAAAATTATGGTAAACCAACAACCATGGCAACGTTCTTCTTTCTAATAGCAGCAGCTCAAGAGGACCTCGCTCTCTGATAAGCTCAAACGCAATGAGTAAAATACTATCGTAAAATATTTGTTAAAAATATGCAATTCAACGTGGAAATTATCGAGTCATAGTGGAAATGGTACTTTTAATTTGGTCGTCCAGTATCAAAGAAGTTGAGAAATATTAAAGTTGATCCGGGAGGTTTCGGCCAAAATCATTTTTCTTTTATAGTTTTCCCCTTTGTGTTACCCGCACATTAATTTTGTGATTATCAATTCTAACGAAAATAATATTAGTAATTCGAAATTAAGAGATCTGTAAGGCAACCAATTAAAGACCTACTGTTATTAATGAAGTTATCTTTTCTGATCTTGAAGAGCCAAAATTAAATATGTCGAAATACTAAATATGGTGTGAATTTGTCGATATAGTATAATACACAATGCAGTATTGTAAAATCTGTATCAAGTAGCATATCTCGTTTGAAATAAGATATTTTGTAGCTTAAATCTTTCAATCGATACACTGTAAAATACTAAATATTTCTTTAGTGGCAAAAAATCAGACACCGTCATTCATTTTTCTGTCACTAAGATCTGCTTTTCTTGCATTCTCTCCTTTCTACGTATCTTTTACAGACGCTGAAAATTTCAGCCAATGAATTCGCTCTATCTTATTAATAGGGAATGCATCTTTGGGTACGGTTTTTGGCTTCCGAAAAAAAATTTTCAAGCTCATCACCAAGAAAAATAATGGTTGGTTTCTTTGTTAGGCTCATTACAGATTGCTACTGTAATATTTTCTTACAATGCAGGGATTTATCTTTTTATCAGTTTGAGGAAGCCTTATCAGTTATTATTTATATAGTAAAATATATCAGAAGGATCTATAATTGGCTTATACTATTCCTCACATCTAATTTCTTTCTACAAGTAATCTAACCATAAAAGATACAACAAATGAGTGAAAAAAACGCCCGTATCGCCATTGTCAATGGTGACAGATGTAAGCCAAAGAAATGTCGTCAAGAATGTAAGAGATCCTGTCCTGTCGTAAAAACTGGTAAATTGTGTATCGAAGTTACGCCTACTTCTAAAATTGCTTTTATTTCTGAAATTTTATGTATTGGTTGTGGTATTTGTGTTAAAAAGTGTCCATTTGATGCTATTACTATTATCAACTTACCAACTAATTTAGAATCACAAGTTGCTCATCGTTACTCTGCTAATAGTTTCAAATTGCATAGATTGCCTACTCCAAGACCTGGTCAAGTTTTAGGTTTAGTCGGTACCAATGGTATTGGTAAGTCTACCGCTTTAAAAATCTTAGCTGGTAAACAAAAACCAAATTTAGGTCGTTATGAAAGTCCTCCTGAATGGCAAGAAATCATTAAGTACTACCGTGGTTCTGAATTGCAAAACTATTTCACCAAGATGTTAGAAGATGATATTAAAGCTATCATTAAACCACAATATGTGGATAACATTCCAAGAGCTATTAAGGGACCTATCCAGAAAGTTGGAGAATTATTAAAGCATAGAATGGAAAAAGATTCAGAGGATGTCAAACGTTACATTAAAATATTGCAATTAGACCATGTCTTGAATAGAGAAATTGAAAAATTATCTGGTGGTGAATTACAAAGATTTGCTTTGGGTATGACTTGTGTTCAAGATGCGGATGTCTATATGTTTGATGAACCATCATCATATTTGGATGTTAAGCAACGTTTAAATGCTGCCCAAATTATTAGAGATATGTTAGCTCCAACGAAATACGTTATTTGTGTTGAACACGATTTGTCTGTCTTGGATTATTTGTCTGATTTTGTTTGTATCATTTATGGTGTTCCATCTGTTTATGGTGTTGTTACTTTACCTTCATCTGTAAGAGAGGGTATCAACATTTTCTTAGATGGTCATATTCCATCTGAAAATTTGAGATTCAGATCAGAAGCATTACAATTTAGATTGCATGACGCTGCAACAGATGAACTTCAAAGTGCTGCTACTAGAGACTTTAGCTATCCATCTATGGTTCGTACTCAAGGTGATTTCAAATTAACTGTTGAAGCTGGTGATTTTTCTGACTCCGAAATTTTGGTTATGATGGGTGAAAATGGTACTGGTAAGACTACTTTAATTAAGTTATTGGCTGGTAAAATCCCAGCAGATGATGGTAAAGAAGTTCCAAAAATTAACGTTTCTATGAAACCACAGAAAATTGCTCCAAAGTTCCCAGGTACTGTTAGACAATTATTCTTCAAGAAAATTAGAGCTCAATTTTTGAACCCACAATTTCAAACAGATGTCTGTAAGCCATTGAAAATTGACGATATCATTGATCAAGAAGTCCAAACTTTATCTGGTGGTGAATTGCAAAGAGTTGCTATTGTCTTATCTTTGGGTGTTCCAGCTGATATTTATTTAATTGATGAACCTTCTGCTTACTTAGATTCTGAACAACGTATTATTTGTTCTAAAGTTATCAGAAGATTTATTATGCACAACAAAAAGACTGCTTTTATCGTCGAGCATGATTTCATAATGGCTACTTACATGGCTGATCAAGTTATTGTTTTTGAAGGTACTCCATCTAAAGATGCTTATGCTAGAGCTCCAGAATCATTATTAACTGGTTGTAATAGATTTTTAAAGAATTTGAATGTTACCTTTAGAAGAGATCCAAACTCTTTCAGACCAAGAATCAACAAATTGGATTCTCAAATGGATAAAGAACAAAAATTATCTGGTAACTATTTCTTCTTGGATACCAATGGTGTCTAAGGTTGAAAAAAGAATCAAAACGTTGTTGGGAAATGGGGTCTATGGATAGGTGAATAAGATGTTTATTAACTATTTGACTCTTTAAAATTTATATTTTGCGATTCAACCATTGTACCCTTTTCTCCTACTTCCTGGTGTTCATGTGTTTTTTTTTAATTTACATTCTTATTCTTTCCCATTAGCGGGTATAATACTAACTATATACCCAGTTAAATCCTCGCATTTTATTTATTTAAAAACGGTCATACTTCCTTAATAACATTATTTATTTTTTTTTAATTTTGTTTATTTATTAAAAAAGCCTCTTATATACATACCAACTAGAAAATCAAATCCTTTTACTTTATCTGTGTATTTTTATTTTTATTTAATTAAATGTTCAATTTTTTTAACTTTTTTCCAAATTTAAGCATATTCATTAAAATAAAAAATAATATTTTTATTTAGTTTCGTTTCCCCCTGAAAAATGTAAATTAAGGACAGTAAATTTTATCTTAAATTATTTTTATTATACGGCAGAAAATTTATATAATATAACTATTTTTTTGTTTATACCTTTTAGTAGTTTGCTTTTATCGATTTTCAATAAAGAGAAATCTTGAGAAAAAAAACCTTGAAAAAATATTGATGCTTATCCTATTTAATAAGCTTCATAAATTTTTCATTAACTACTTATACAATAGAAACGTTAGTTCACAATTAAAGTCAAAATATTAAGAATAAGAATATTTTAAGACACTAATTTAGTAATTTTCTATTAAACACAATTTCCTCATTTAACCAAGGTAATTCTAGTATCTAATTCATTAACTCTAAAACTACTTTTAACAAGGCATTATAATCTAGAGATCTACTTTTACTATAAAGAAATTGGTACAAACCCGTGATTCTATATGGTATGCGTGGATCTATTTAATAACCTCCAGTTTTTCTAGCGAGATATTTAAAAAACTGAATAGTTTTTTTAAAAAAAACATTGTTTAATCGGAACATTCTTCTCACAAAAACAAAGCAATAAGTATATTGTATATTATATTTCCAATAATTGGATCAAAGAAAAATAATTAAGTTGGCTGTTTTTGCTCTGAATTTATTGAAAAGTCACAGGTTGACTATAGAAATTTTTAACTAAAATTTAATATCTGGGTTATATTTTTTTATATTATTTATTCAGCTATTGATGAGTTTTTTATCAAAATTATCAAAACTTAAAAAATCGTCATCTTCCGCACAGAGCAGAAAAGGTTTGGTTAAAACAAACGAACCAGAAGAATCATTACTACCTAAATCGTATGTTCGTGAAGAAGATGATGCTGTAAAAAGATTAAAAGAGTTAAGAAAAAAAGAACTTTTAAAAAACGGTGGTGACGTGCATAAAAAATCTGCTGCAAAGAAAGAAAGTTCTCTTAAGAGTTCAACTACAAAATCTAGTTCAAGAAGACCAAAAAACAGGGACTCACATTCTGAAACTACTTACAAAAGAAAAATTGGAGAAAGGACTAAGGGAGCGTCCTATCAAGGTTCAAATAATGTAATCTCAAGAAAAGAACATACTAAAAAAATGTCTTTTGACGAATTAATGAAACAAGCAGAGACAAATAAAACAAAACCAGAAATTGATATGAATAAACAAAATCTACCAAAGCCAGCAAGACGCTTATCAAAACCTGGCTTTAAACCATCAAAATATGCTAGGAACAATCAGATTGCTAAAGCAAATTCAACTGACTTAAATTCGGAAAGAAAGTCACATAATTCTAACAACCTTCGAGATACTCCATCTCTGTCGAAGCCTTCAGGTGAGGAATCCCCTGTGGTTGTTCAAATTCCAAAGAATAATTTTGCTCGACCAAATGAGAAGATTAGAAAGATGCTAGACTCTAGGAAGAGAAGCCATAAAAGACAATACGATTATGATGATGAGGAAGAAGATGATATGAGTGATTTTATAGAAGATGATGAAGGTGAAGAAGATAGTTATCATAATTATGATAGACGAAAAGCAGATAGAGATCCGGGATATGATAGAGATGAAATTTGGGCTATGTTTAACAAGGGCAAAAAACGTTCTGATTACGGCTACGATGATTACTATGAAGATGATATGGAAGCTAATGAATTTGAAATCATGGAAGAAGAAGAAGAAGCTAGAAAAATTGCCAGAATAGAAGATAAACAGGAAGAAGCTTGGCTGAAAAGTCATGAAGCTGCTAAAAAGAAAAGAAAAAATTTTCGCTAGTCTAATTCCAGCAGAACTTAAAGCTCTTCGAATACCTTTTAATGAGTTAACAAAATGTATATGATAGTTATTCCACATTAACCTCAGTAAATTAATCAAGGTTATTCTAAAACACTAAAATATTTTTTGACAATTATTCCAGGTTAGGAATAACGATATTTAAAATTTAAACACAATCCAATTATACAAAGATACTTAAATCATCAGAAGGATTTATCCAATGAAGACTATTAGAATTTACTTTTGGATCAGCATATTCCAGAATTAGATGACTATTTTGTATTATTACCTATATTCTCATGCACTGCACCAAACATAAGAAGCATTTTCGTTCATACACTTGGCAATGATTGATCGAATTATTTCCATCATCTTATCTTTCTCATTTCTTTCATAGGAAAGTACCCGAATATTTGACTCTAATACCCGTACAATTATTCGACAAATAATGATTATCATATTATTTCACTGGCTTGGAAGCACAATTGTATATATTTTATTAAATATATATTTCATATAGCAATTGAAATTTAGTTAGATAAACAGAATTATTATATTGAGGTGTAATAAATTTTTTTGCTCATACCAGTATAATCATTAGTCTAAAAATTTCATGGTGAGTTATACGTTGACTATTTGGTATTAGGAATGAGAAAAAACTGGCCCATGATTAAAAGAGGAATATTATGGTTATCTGAATAAATTGAAAAACAGCATCCTGCTTTAATATAGTTTTCTATTCCAACTTTAAGACGAATGTTGGTAAATACTGATTTACCATCTTGCGAGACGCTGAATCCATATTCATTTGAAATCGAATTAATATCTTTTTGATATTCTGACAACAATGGGCCATATGTGAGATAATACTGAAAGATTTCAAAATATTTCACTATGGTTTTATTATCAAAAAATTCAAAAATAATTCTGGACCCTGTTAATAACTCTTCTGGCTTCTCCCGAAGTACATCCGTTATTTGTTCATTAACATAACAAATTTCACCAGTTCTTCTCCAAATAATAATGGGGGGGGAGGGGTATGAATTAATACATGATTCTAAATCTAGTAAGATACTTTGGAACATATATTCCTGCAGAAAACGATCTTGAGGTGAAAAACACGCCAGATGCTGTAAAAATATGGGACCATAATGTGTAATTAGAAGGTTTAAAAGCTCATGTAATTGTTGGCAGATAACTTTTTCTAAAACAATATCTGATTTTTCAACTTTTTGTTTATTATTTTTTAAACTACCTGTTTTATTATTGGATATAGTATCTGATATTCTTTGACATATTCTTTGATATAATTTTATATATGCTCTCTTATAATTTGGAGCAGTTAGTAGATAACCATGGGTTACCAAATCTTGAGGAGTCTTAATTATTTGCCGTATTGCAAATGGAGAAAGAATTTTATTAATTTTATCATTTTTATTATTTGATTTAAGTTTTTCAATTTGCTGTAAACTTATTTCTGGTGTAATTTTTGTGTAGGAATTTCCAATAGAATATGGCTCTTGCTGACTAGTTGAAACTTCATTATTCGACATTGTATTATCATTAAATAAATTATGTGTGTCGCTAAAGATATTTAAATAGTTATTATACTCTTCGTTATTTTCACTTAACATTTCCCACCCTTTCCCATATGTGTTTGGTATAGCTTTATTTGCAGACCAACCAGTACTGGATACGGTCATATAATTACAAACGATGTCTAGACCAATTTGTTGTTTATTTATGGATTTATCAGAGTTTATTAACTCATCTGCTTGACACATGGAGTTAAAAAGATGGTTTAAAGCTTCAATACTTTGCGAGCTATGCATTCCATTTTCTTCATTCACTTTACTACGTGGAGTAGTGTATTCGGAGGTATGTGAGAATTTATTTCTATTGTCTAATGAAGTTGGGTTGTAATAACCTGCAACATTTTGAAAACCTAAGTCAATAGAACTATTAGATTCTTCCGATTTATTAGTTAAAGGATTACCTTTCGGTATATGCTTTGATAATGCTGCATTCATATTTTCTAATTTATATTCTTCATTCCAAGTTTCGTCAGCTAAATCAAATTGAACACTATTAAAACTCAGAGGCT
This sequence comes from Henningerozyma blattae CBS 6284, assembly GCF_000315915.1. Classification (NCBI taxonomy): domain Eukaryota; kingdom Fungi; phylum Ascomycota; class Saccharomycetes; order Saccharomycetales; family Saccharomycetaceae; genus Henningerozyma; species Henningerozyma blattae. The sequence continues at coordinate 919,989 of NC_020190.1, read as the reverse complement.
GTGAATTTTGTGATATTAAATCTGGCAAATTTATTGGAATATTATCTAAATTTAACGGTATGTTTTGAGATTCATATTTTGTCATTGTTTCATCTACTGGAAAATGCGATTTTTGCATTATTTTTGTTAAAGATGGTTCTTGTTCTGAAGCTATAGAGCTTACTAGGGGGGAAGGTTGAGAACTATCTTGCTCAGATTCTGTAGTAAAGGTAATAGTCTCTGATAGATCATCAGGAAATTGTTTTTCGTAGGGACCTTTCAACTGTTCCATGATTGGGTTTATAATGTTATTTGTAGTTTGTATTGTGGTCATTGCCGTCCCTATTTGTTGTACACTATGAATATCATCTAACTGTTTTTGAGTTTGATTATCACTTAGTACTGATTCACTGTTTATTATATTATCATCCATACTTGATATAAATTCAGTCTTAATAGGGAAATTTTCATTAATATTGATTTTATCATTTAATCTATATTCTATTGGATTTTTAGATTTCAATGAGCTGCCTAAGACAAATTTTAGGTTCTCTGCGTCTTTCTGATGAGCTCCACCACTTTTAGTATTTATATCATTATTGAACGTATTGCTAACAGATTGCTTTACATCAATTATATGGAGTAAACTTTTGGCGCCTTTGCCTTTTTTCTTTCTTTCCTTTTTACTCTTCTTACATGCAACTTTTGATCTTCTAATCTTTTTTTCTTTATCTTTACAATATTGTTGTACATTTCTTTTAACACAGTTTCTACATGGCCTTGCAATGTCACACTGAAGATGTTTATAATGACAGAATTCACATGCTATGGGGACTGGTTGCCGACTCTTTTTAACCTCTATAGATAAACGTTTTGTCATATTAATATGCAACTAAAATATAATAATTGTATATGTGATAGTTAACTTCTCTCATAAAAAATATTAAAAATATAAAATAAAATACAAAAACTACGGTTGAATGAAGTTTCTATTACTATTTTAAAATGCAAAAATGAATACACGTATTTTTATGCGGAGAATTTAGAATTAACCATCACAAGTATATATACCATATCTAATGAGGAAAGGATAAGATCTACAGACAATACTCTAAAGCTAAGTTACTTTCCAACCGATCGGAGCAGATGACGTTAGTTTTAAAACTAGAGTGTGTACAGAGGATTGAGAATATATCTCTTATAAAAGACTCAACCCACGTTTACCACGATAGGTCTCGAGTTAAACAGGCCTTAAAAGTTAAACAATTACCAACAATAGTGTAGATAACTATTTTTTTGCCTATATAATTGTGTTAATATTTTCAAAAGGTCCTAAAAATTGCGTCTTAGAATACTCAATTAGTTTGCTTTCCAAAACAAGATATTGTTATGACAAGACAATAAAAGAATAACTTAGAATATCAAAAAGGAAACTACACTTCATATCTAGTGGTTTAGATAGAACTAGTTATAATTCTCGGCTCACTTGCTGCTTACCCCACAACTCTATGTTATTTATCTGGTAGGAGTAAAAAAAAATATACAAAATTATTTTAAGAAATTGAAAAGTTCGCTAAACAGTTATTTTGCCATCACACACCGTGAGAGGCAGTTTTGATTTAATCTAACAACCGCAATACCGTTTTGAGCAAGACCTATACCAAGTGATCTATACTCTGTATTTGTTAACAATGTTATCTGTCTACAGAGAGCACGATGCGGGAAAACACAAGATCAGTTTTGTTAAGCCCTATAGCGTATGACGTCTCACACCCATTATTGTTTTTTTACGACCAAGAACCATCTGAAAAAGGATCCATCTATTCTCGATAGACCCGACGGTAAAACACCACTTTTGGTAAGGACCTCTCGTAACAACATTTTCTTTATTTTGTTAGTAGAAATTCATTTTATAAGCTTAAACTTCTCTTCTAACAAGGAATATTCGTATCCATTGTAAACAAGGCCCTTGAAAGCTCCATCTTACTCAGAAGGAACCAGCAAGGTAAGATCTGAAATGTACAGAATGAAGCAAGAGGGGCTAGACTTGTAGTGGATGATCATATAGGCCATCGTGCAACTACAGCGTAGAGTCTACTTCTATTGCTTGATGTTACTTCGAGCACACATAACCTTCTTGAAACGGGTATCCTACGACACCTATTCTTGAAGCTACAGTGGATGTTAAAAGAGAAAGATATTCCCAATCGCATCTCCTGCCCAAAATATAAAAAGCATCACCGAAAAGTATATGTGTTCAAATTCAGATAAAATCGGCCTTGCCTTTAACTGTAAACGAAACAGAACACACGGCTTGTTGGAACAATTTGGCACGATAAATATCGTATTGGTCGACGTCGTGCAACAGGCTATATTGGGAAATGTTAACTATTTACGAATAAGGTGAATTCCGTTGTTAGGTGAATTATTAATAAGGTTTACAGTATTGTGGAGGAAACCTTATTTAATTGTGGAATCGGTTCAAGAGGAAAGTGACTCCTTTCCTAAATGAAATTAGTCTAATTAATCCAAATAACTCATCTAACAAATTTTTGGATATCAGATTATAATCAACTTATGCTCATGTATAGCTTTTTATTACAAATTTCCAGAAAAGTTAAAAGGTCAGGGTGTTTGCAGGCTTTTCTAACTTGGATAAAAAAATTTAAAACAATTACCCAATATAGATTTTAATTTTTCCAAGTCAAAAACCACACATCAAGAATATTCAAGAAAAGAAAAAACAAAAAAAGAAATTATAGTTTGCCATTGATTAAAAAGATAAGGAAAGCATGGGCATAGTCCTTTAATGGAATTGATTTATTTGATTGGCTAGGATTACTAAATCCGCTTTTTTTTCTCACTGAAAAGTTTCCCCATCAAATTATTCATTTTTTCCCAAATGTTCTTAATGCAGTCAAGATGATTAATATTCAATATACTTTAAATTTTAAAAAAAAGACTTCTCTTGCTTGCTCAAGTACTATTAAGGCAAAACAAACGAAGTTGAAATTTTAGAATGAATTTATTGGCATGTCTCATCAGGAATCAAATTACTATACTAAGATAAAACATCGCATATTTTAAATTAGCGCGTCTTGTGTAATGAATATTATTATAAAGTTTAACTCTTGCAAGATCTTGCCTGATATTCTCCAGCGAATAATTATAATGAGAATCGTAAACCTGTAATCTGAGACTCTTTCAGTATCAATTTCCTGTTTTTCTTAGGGTTTATTTTTTGTCCTATAAAGTTCTAGGACGCGAGTTTGCTTGAGTATGGAATGATTAGTAGTATGAAAAAAGATAAAGGTAAAACTAAGTACTGGATTAATTTATTTTGCAAGAGTAATTTTGAAAAAAATCATTGAGACATGATTAATTGTGTAGTGTTTACAAAATACATAGTGCGAATCCAGCAATCCCAGCTAATATTGCAAAAAAAAAGTTCTAGAAAACCTTGTAGGAACTTAAACCGTTCTTAAGAGTAGTAGCCTAATTAATCATTATACTTTTTTATTTTTATTTTTATTTTTTATTTTATTTTTACGCTAAACTGTTGCAATTACGTAGTGAATTGTAACTTCTTTTTTATTTGAATTGAAATACAAGTAATACAAATAACTGGACAAACTTCCAATATTAGACCTGACTAAAACCAGTGAAATTCCCAAATGCATAACATTTAATTACTATTACTGGAAGGCATGTAACCTTTCAAAAAAGGTCAATATCTCATCGGATTAGATTTGATTAAAACATTCACACCACACATACATTCAAATTTCTCCTTTAATTGAATACTGAGATCAATTTAATAGCACTCCTTTGAAATCTTGAAATTGGGTAAAGGAGTAGAGATATTTTTTCCTAATCCATGACAAAATTTGAGTAATATAGTAATTATTTAATATTCAAACCGTTCAGGAAACCTCTACAAGCAACACACCTTGACCTGTATCATATTCCCATTCAGTGGTTGCCAATTTTGATATTTTCCGATGCCAATCGAATAAGTAAAGTTCGATAAAGTTCGATGGCCTTTATTAAACTTGAACAAGGAAATAAAAAGAATATTATGATTACATACAACCTTTAAAGGAACCAGCATGGTATTAGATGATTAAGTTATTGATGATTTTTCCCATATCAAAAGCATCTCATATTTACCAAAATATACCGTATTGTTTCATAAATTTATTAATCGGGGGTTACCTTTTACAACTATAAGATAAAGAACCAATCAGGCTAATATTCTCGGATGTTTATATTGAGTGATATTTAAATCAAGTTCGGAAATTATTTCCTATTTTAAACTTGCCTAAATTAATATTTTATCAACAATTTTTTGTTGAAAGAAACCAAAAACAATATCCAGTTTTTTTATTTTTTTTTTGACAATAATATATTTTTATCTTGGAATGCTTCTTTTATTTGGTTGCTAATGGAGTTTTGAAGAAAAAGTAAAAATATTTGGAATATAACGAATCCAAGTAGAAATTGAATTTGAATTTGAACCATTTTTCTCCTTTCCTTCTATATTTTTCGAAATTATTTCCTATTTGTAGTAATTTTGGAATTATTGTAGGAAAAAACTAGAAACAAAAAACAAAAACAAAAAAAAATTACCCTCTAACGTCTGATTGCAGAATTACAACTGTAGATTATCAAAAAACTACAGCAGATCTTGTAATGCAATAGGTCTGACATCTCTTGATTAATGCCTGAATAAGAAAAAAAATAATAAAACTGATAGCTTCGGCTGATACTATGTTTAATTATTTCAAAATATGAAGCTATTAGAATACTTTGGAGTAAATAATATTAGATTATGATAAATGTTATTAGTTTGTAGTAAATAGAGTTAAATTAGTTTGCAGTAATCACTGAATCGTCTTCAGCTATTGGTTTAATAAGCAAATTATTGAACTAGCCAAATCAAAATCAAAAAAAAAATTTTTCTTCAGTCCTTTTAATCAATTAAGACAAACATATTAAAAAAGGAAATTTCTATTATTGATAATTATATGTTATAAGGAAGAGGAATTATCCGAATGACGCAATGAAGGTATAAAATCGAAATTGCCGGACTTATGAGAGAAAACAAAATGAAAAGAAAAGAATTCATTCCGGAGTTCACGTGCGAATTTTTAAATCCCAAAAAAATTTTTGGATCCCCGAAAAAAAAAAAAAGGCGATGACGTTCCTGGATAAAGATTTTCTTGGAAATAAAATATATGAAGGATTTTCCCCAGATAATAATAATATTCAATAGATAACAAAAAAAAAGGTGATAAATAAACAAAGTGAAATTTCCAGAGTTTTTTCTGTCTTTTTTTTAAGTCCTGTGTAATGAGAACCAATAATAAGAATAAAAAAGCAAAAAACAATAGAAATAGTAATGGTAGTGGTGGTAAGAGCCATGAAAATCTTCATATTCCAAAATACATTCGTGATCAACCATGGTATTATAAGGACAATAAACAATTAAAAAAAGAAAAAGATAATGACACTAGTGATGGCACATCTAGCGAAGATAGACCAGATTATTTAGTCCATCATAGACAGGATAAGGATAAAAACAGTGGGATTGGTATTGATAATAACAATGAAGCTAAAGTCGGTAAGGGGATTAATGATGAGTTTGTCTCAAGTACAGATATGAACGATAAAAGTATGGAACAATGTGATAACTGTGGGTTGCAAGGTCATGTAATGAAAGATTGCATTGAATTACCTCAAAAAAAGAAACGAAAGTATATGGAGGAAAATGAAGAAAAATTAAAAATTCAAATAAGAAAAGATCATGAGAAAGATTATGATGCTAAACAGGATCGATGGTTTGGATATGATGGTAGTGAATATGATGAAGCATTGGCCAAATGGCAAACCATGAAGAGTGAAGGGGCTAAGAAAGAGCTAAATGAAGAAGAAAATGATATTGATATTAATATATTGATTGAAATTACAAAATTGGGGCTGGATGTTAAAGAGTCATTAACGTATTTAGAAGATTGCAAAGAAATCCAAAAAGGCAAGAGTGTTACCAGCGTGCGACTAAGGGAAGACAAAGCTGCTTACTTGAACGATATCAATAACACGAACCACGAAACAAATTACGATCCCAAATCCCGAATTTACAAGAGTGAGGAGTTAGGTAAAGTGGATGACAAGGGCAAGATATTTCGCAGGCACCTGACTGGGGAAGGGAAGGAATTCAATGCCTTGAACGAGCTTGCTAGAGAATTGAGTAAAAAAGAGGGCATTAAAGATGAAGTTAAAGATATCGGGAAAATAAACCATGTCCTGATTGCTAATCCTACCAAATACGACCAATTGAAAAAAAGACAGCAACAACAAAAAGAAAGGGACTCAGCTTCGGAGACGAAGAAAATTGTTGAGTTAAAGGACTGCGAGGCAAAGAAAGTCACAGGGACTACGATAAGTAAAAAATCAAAGAATCTCTTGAAAGATCTTTACGGCTAAAGAAAAAAAGGAATATCTAAGACAAGGGACAAAAACTTGTACGCGTAAGCAATGCCAACATAAGCACCAATAAGGTTATTCGCGTTTGATTACCAATCACGTTAAGGTTTACTTTACTTGTTGAAACTGAAACTTCGAATAGAACTACCTCATCGTTAGCTTACGCTATACTTCATCGGCTTTAACCGCGCTAATTGCGTAAAACGTCATCACTATCAAATGAGAAAAAAAGAAAAAAAAGAAAAAAAAAAGAAAATAAAAAAAAGAAACAACGACTCACACTCACGTTCTCGTGTTCGAAAACTGTCACATGCCCCGGCATTCCTTTACCCGCATATTCTTTGAAACTGCCTGCTAAACGGCCCCACTAAGCTTTTTTATTCTTTCTCTCTCCATAATCACTACCAGTCAGGCATTATGCATTGTGGCGACTTTATGCATTTACGTCGCCAGCCTCGGATCTCGCGGCGCACACAGAGATTCCGCACGGCCCGTTTGGGCAATACGCGCTAGGTTGCTATCTCCGCTTCGAGTCATTGTTTATATTTCAACCCATATGTGGCAGGCATGTTCCCAAAATGGAGATTTCCTCGGACACCTGCGATTGTTGGCTTTGTACCCAAAACAGACACATTGCGAATGCGGTAATATGAGAGCGACAAGCATTACCCATTATGGATAGCCCCACCACTCTGTGTCCCAAAAAGGACGTACTGCGGCTGCTACAGCGTGTTCTCCACGTCAACTGGACGGCTGTGTGTGCGGCGTAGTCTGTCAAACACGTGCTCCGAGCGGGTGCTGCGGCTGTTCTCTGCAACTACTCTGTGCGAACGACTCTCGTACGGTCCTGCACACTTTCTGCGAGCTCGGTGTTCAACTGTAGAATGTGGGACACGGGTGTTTTCCATCTTGGGTGGCTTAGTTTATTTTTCGTGGTAACCAGCCTTAAAGGTGTTTTAACGTGTTGAATGAAATACCCAGAAAAGTGTTTACCATTTTCTGTTAATCTAACATACTCGGGAAATACTCAATGATTAATTCTTGAATGCTAAGAAATCAAATTTCATCCTTAGAGGTCTCGCAGTGTCAACCATACTTAGCATTATTGCCTAGAACTCCAGGCTTTTGCTGTTAACTATAACTCAGTCTATCATTATATATACCGCACGGTATTCCGATTGCTGATTATTGAATACTAATAATATACCTGTGTTAGCCTTGTTTTTTTGGACTGTTGTGTGTTTTGCTATTTTTCTGTTTATTCATTTATTTTATTCTTTGTTTATCTGCTATACTGCTACTTTCCCAGTGTTGCTTTTTTTTGCTTTTTGATTACTGAGTCCTGTTGTGTCATTCAAATTACCTTTCATTTTCAGGATCTGTGTCATATTTTGATTGCCTACCTCCATCTTCCAATACTAGGTTAATAATCATCTATTTATTCGTTCCAAATACTATCAAGTACTAGGTTCTAATCATTATTTTGACATTTTAAGTTGTAATTGACGTTTACACCACCCTTTCCTTTCTTTTTTTTTGATTTTTTTTTCAATTCATTTCCAACCGACACTTTTTGGTTGAAATCTTCTTCTTTTGGGTTTGTGTTTTCTTTTTTCTCATTGCCTTATTACCATAAAGTAATTCATAATATTGGCAGTTGATAATATCTGGTAATATAGTTACCCAATTCTTATTAGTACTTGGATTTTAAACTTCCATAATCCATCCATTCGTTTATCTATTCGATTACTTTGTCTCCTTTAAGTAATAGAATACATCCCTTACGATATTATCTTCAAAAAAAAGGTTTTTCTTAAAAAAGACTAAACAAACAAACAATTATAGGCTACATAAATTGTCTGTTTTTCTCAGGTAAAGAAATATAATTTTTAAGAATAAAAATAGTTATACATAAAAGGATCTTTTTCCTCGTGTTTTGTTTTTATTATTATCGTTTGCTCCACTAATATTTACCCTTTCGTCTGGTGTTTGGAAATGTATGCAACAAACCAACATCTTTCACCTTCAGTGAAAAGGTCTAATTCGAGAAACTCAATATCAAACTCCAGTATGTTGTCAAACTCTTCATCTTTCAATAATATTCCGAGGTCGAATTCCACAAATGATTTGTTTGAACTTACAAGTCATAATACAAACCACTTTCATTATCATTCTCATCTTAATGCATCAAATAGAAGAAATTCATTAAGAAGTCAAACCACTATGACTAAATCTTATTCTCATTCAAACTTAAACTTAAACTTAAATTCCAATCCAAAACATTCCACTCCATTGCATTCCAACAAATCCATCAATTTAAATACCTACCCAACACCAAAAAAAAATTCAACCTCTATTAATTCTCCCATAAGCAACAATTCTAACAATTCTAATACTTTGATGCAAAATATGGTTCCATCACCATCACCATCATCATTATCGAACACTCATTCGTTATTGACTATTCCAGAACAATTATTTTTAAATTCAACACCTTCTCCACAAAAGAGGAATAAAAATTTATTAATCAGATCAATGATTAATTCAAACAATTCATTTACTCCTCCTCCACCTCGTCTTCCTCTTTCTGCTTCTTCTTCAACTACTAATTTAACAACAACAATTGAAGGTGTTACAACATCTCCAATAAAACATAAAGGGCTAAGAAAATCTGCTAGTTTACAACAATTGAGATTATCTACTCTAAATCCTTCTGCTTCTGTCTCCAATTATTCTAATCTACCATATTGTCATATCCCTACCTTACCAAACACAAACCCTAATACAATGAGGAAAAATAATAATAGATTGACTTCTATGCCCAGAAGTTATAGTACAAACTCCATCAGTAGTAACGTTCCTATTTCTAGAAGCAATAGTATAACTTCAGCTTATAGTCGCCAATCTGTTTCTCAAAACAACAACAACAACAACAATAATAATAATATGATAAACCAATCAAGAATTCCAAGAAATTTGAACTCTAGTTCTATGTCACAACCACATATGATAAGAAATAATTCAATTACTTCATCTGTAACACCACCATCTGCTACGACGAGAAACAATAAAACAACAGTACCTGTTCAATCTCGCATTTCAAGAACCAATAGTAATACTCCTCTTGAATCATCATCATCCTCATCTCACATTTCAAGAAATAATACACCAACTCCATTGAATAGTTCTTCAAAGAACGACAATAATCTTACTGCTCAATTAGATGCTTTCCGTATTACAAGAAACAATAGTATTACTCCATCAGAATCCGCTGAAGGAGCCAAAAATACTAAATTATCTCCAATTACTTCTAGCCGTGTTTCAAGAAGTAATAATACTACTCCAGTACAGAAATTTTTTTCTAAAAATGAAACTTCTAGTCAATTGTCTCTTTCAAGAAGTGCAGATAATACCCCTGTGAAAAGTTCTAATTTAAATAAAATTTCAACTTCCCCAACAACAACTTCTGAAAAACCAATTTATACTCCGATTGATAATTTCTTAACTCCCGTAGTCTCTGAAAATAACAAGGATTTAAATAGCTATAGATTCATTCAAAATAGAAATCTAATGAATAGATCAAATTCAATGACTTTACCAAATTCACAACCAACTCAAAAACAAAAGACATATTTTAATAAGAAGAATTATATTTATCAAAATCATATGAATAAGTTAACACCTTATCAATTACAAAGAATTAAAATGCAACATGCTTTTAAATTTCCTAATGGAGAAAATTATACTCCAAGAAAACAACAACAGCAGTATATGCATTTATCTCAACAATCTCTTGTTTTTAATAATTCAATTAATGCGGATGCAGATATAAGTAATCACAGCATTAGACCTCTATCTACTCCAGTTTCATCACCAGTTATTCCATCGACGAATGATATATCTTTTAAACCATTAAACTTGTCAGAATCTAGTAGAAAATTCAAAAATGATTCAAGTGACGAGTCTCAAGCTTCTTCAACTTTGCATGATGTAGATTCTTTGACCAATAATTCTAATTTTAAATTAAATGATGACGATGTAGTAGGTTCTACTACCCCTACCACCATTAATTCCACCGTAAAAGTAATCCCTAAGGATGAATATATTATCAAAAATAATATTGACAATAAGAGGCCTTTAACTAGATCAAATAGTAAATTAGGAAGTTTCTTTAGAAAGTTCTTAAAGAATGATGAGACAAATAATGAAGTAATTTCACAAACTACCAAAAAAACTGATTCTACTTCACCCGTTAAATCGAGACAAAGAAAATTAATCAATTCAATTAGACATAATTCTACTATTGATTTATTCAAAAATAATATGTCTTCTACAAATGATAAAGATGCCAACGAAAGTGATACTGATCATTCCATTAATTTCGATGATGAGTTTACTAGATTAGGCGAATACATTGATAAACAGACTTTATTATTAGATATCGATAGTGATAATTTGAACACAACTACAAATACTACTATTGAATCTTTTCATACTGCTTTTGAATCTGTAAATATTAGCTCTCATACCATTGAAAGTTCGTTAGCTCCACCTCAAAGATCTACTTTAAGACCAAAAATAACTAATTCTAAGTTAGCTAGTGAATATTATCATTCTAAATCTTTTGAAAGCCAGGAAAGTGATATCAGCATCGAGAGTGAAGGAAGTATCAATAATAATAGTGATATTACAAGAAGCAACAGTTGTGACACTAGTAATTCTAGTGATAATAATAACAACTTATCTGCAGATAATTTAAATTCCTCTCCAGTCAAGAAACTAAGATTTAATACTAAAGTAGATGTTAGAAAAACTTGGTCTCCATTGGAATATATCAGAAGCGACAATTCAAAGAGATGTGCCTTTAATAATAATAAAGAATACATTTTTGAAAATGCTAATCACACAAGTGATTCTATAGATGAAGTTGATGAAGAAAACCATGCAGCTGATGATAGCAATAATCATATTGTCGCTCCTACTCCAGTTATTCCAGTTAGGCATCCAAGGGTTAACTTGCCTAGAAGTCATCACGATCATAATAATATGAAAAAAGCTATTAAGTTAGAAATTAATAGTTACAAGATGAATGAAATGGTTGTCCATAAGGATAGCCACCAAAACACTCATTTTTTGATTTAGTCTAAATATTCTTACTATATCTCATCAACAGAATTATAATACAAAAAAATAAAAGAGTTTATATTATTAATTGATAAAATATTTATAAATTTATAAAAACACATTAATGCACATAATTAAGATAATTACTATTTGATATCATTGAAATATTGAATATGAACAACTGATGCTACAGTATCATTGTTGTTTGATTGTCCTTGATCGATATACCAACTCTTAATATTTTCATTCTTTGTTTGAATTGATTTTATGATTAATTTATATAATTGAATGATTGTTATGGGTTTCAAATTTTTTATTGGTAAAATATTAAAAGTATGATTGTTTAATCGAATAAAAAAATTTATACGTTTCTCCAAAGTTTCGTAAACTTGAAATAAATTTTTGAAGTTAAAAATAGGTTGTCCATCATTTTTAATTTCATTTTTTTTAAATATAAGATTGTCCTTAACTAGACTTTGCAAGAAAATATCCAGATTTTTCCGTATATTAATTCTTTTAGTCGGTGAGCTTAATTCCATAGTTTGAGATTGAAATGAAGTATAATAAGAAATCAAGTCCTTAATGCTTGAATAATTTAACAATTGAGAACTAGCAGATTCCAAATTTTTTAGATCTCGAAGTTTTAAAAATTCTTCTATTAATTTTAATTTCATTTGTTTTTGACTTGTAATCGGAAAAAGCAAAGGAGAATCCACCTGTGTGGGCATAAGGGATTCTGGTGTACTGTGCGTCTCTCTAATAGGCGAACTTTCAATGGAAACAACCTCTATATTTTGCTCATTTGACAGAAGTTGACCTTCTCTTTCTTCTACAGAGGGATTAGTATCTAATACTATAGGCCTAACACCAATAGAAACAGATTTAGTTTCTTGAGAAGAGTGCAAAAATATATCTTGTTTCCTTGAACGGTTAACTCTACTGTAATTGCTCGACAATATGTGGTGCTGGAATGGATTTCTTATTGGTTGATTAAAAATGATTTGTGATTTTTCGCCAGTCCCCTCATTTGAATCAATTGTTTCAATAGCGTGATGATCATGCATTTCGTTAGAATGGTTATTTTGTGCTTTTATATCATATGATAATGTCTTAAAATAGGGACTTGCAATATTTATCTGATTTTTTATAGCATCTAATTCAATTTGATCAATACAGTTTAAATTTTTTTCATGATGCATCTTTTCGATATTACTGAATATTAATTTTTCATCTAGTAATAGCTTTTCATCAATAATCCAAATACCAATTGATTCTTTAAATTCAATGATGGATTTCCAATGATTCAGTTCTAGAAGAAATGAATCACCAAAGTTGAATGTAGAAATATTAAATTGAATCAACTTGTCTGCTCCATTTAATAAACTATTAATTGTTCCAACTATCTCAATAGTTTTACCGACTAATTGCTTGGAAGGTGACACAAGTTTAAAACCTAATTGTGATTTTAATGAAGCCACTGAAATGCAAGATACCAAAGGATCATTCGAGTTTGTAGAGTCATCGATATAAAGAATCAAACAGTCCTTGTTTGATTTATAGATATATTTAAAGCCAACTACTATACCCACTATCTTCAAATATTTAATTGGATTATTTAGATAGAAAAAAAATCTTGATCTAACCGAGACCTTTCCACGTAGACGTTGGAATATAGGGAAAGAATCCTTTCGTAATTTGATAAAAAATCCCTGACAGCAATAGGACATGGATTAGAAATAGATTGGCTTGATAACCAAAGAGAATTATATTTGAGTAGATATTCTATGTAATAATTTGCTCCAGATACGGCGTCCCGGCAGATAACTAGATCATGTTCTGCATCAAATTGTCCCATTCATTTATAGTATGTAGGATATTATGCCTTTGTGTTAAAGTTAATTATGCTGCAGTACTAACAAAACTATTTTTTATTTTGCAAGATGTAATGGCTGCTATTTCTAGCAAATCATATTTACGTATTTTTTTACCTTAAATCATGCTTTATCTTTATATTACGCGTCGGCTCATCACTAATCAATTCCAAGTCCAAAATTTTTTTCGGAAAAACTATTTGTCACATGGCAACGTGAATCTTCGCTTCCGCTTTTTTTTGGCTGCGATTTTCCCGCCTTTCGTGAGCGAACAATGAGCATTGGAAAATGACGACTCGAGATTTTCAATGATAGAATGGATGTCTCAGATGGTTAAGAAAAGAGAGAAGATGTCAAAGTTCAAGGTCTAAGATCGAGTCAAAAATAAAAAAAAAAGAGAGTAGAATTAGAAGTTAAAAATTCTGTACTAAATCTACTCTATTAGACACCTCCACTAGTAGAAGAAAGCTCATATATACTGCGTTCACCACCCATTAGGTTGCTCATCGAAACTGATAAAGTTAGGCAAACCATAGAAACGCTCCTGGGAAATAGATTGAGCTAGATCTTGATTTTGAGATTCAAATATCATTTTATTTCCATTTTACTATAATTACAAGGACATTAACTATTCATATAGGTATCGGATTTTTCTTTAACATATTGCCAATTTCATATTTAACATTCTATTTTGCCTTTTGTATTATCATTTCTTTGTATTGCTTTTTTCATTTTCATTTCTCTATTTACAGAATAATAACATGCTATCTATTGAACAACGTTATAATATTTGTTTGATGGCTGAACGCCATCCCAAGTGGAAACAATTAGAGTTAGCCAAGTGGGCCTATGAGACTTTCCAATTGCCATCGATTCCTTCCCAAGGGACTATATCTCGTGTATTAGCCAAGCAAGACGTTTATATGAATTGTAAAGATCACGAAAGGGAGTCGAATATAATTCGTAAGCAAAATAACATTTTGGTAAGACGAGTCTTAAGAGAATGGGTCAATCAAAGTATTTGGAATGGGATACCCATTACGTCTTTAATTATTCAACATACAGCTCAAGCAATTTGGCATAGAATCCCATCCGAATTCAGGGAACACAATGGCTCATTTAGTCATAGGTGGATTAACACGTTTCTGTCGAAAATGGGCATCAATCCAAATAATTTAGACAATGAATTACCAAAGACCCCCAAGATTTGGACTTTTGAAGATAGATATATCTTAAAAGAGTTTTTTGCCAAAGTTCCGCAGCAGGATTTATTCACTTTAGATGAAACATTTTTGGCCTACAATTTACCATTAGATTACGCACAATATGAAACTAATTGTATTCAAAGAAAAATCGAAGTCTTAACCGTAATGCTTTGTTGTAATTTGGATGGTAGTGAAAAATTACCACCCTTAGTTATTGGAAAATATAATAATTATAAAAGCTTTAAGAATTTCTTTAGGAAAAACAATAATACTTCAAACAATAATAATACAAATAATAAAAACGGGAATGAAAAACTTTGCTCTTCCACAAATTTAAATTCAAACTCCACTTCGCAAAATAATGCCTTGTTAGGCGAACAATTAGCTTCAAAATTTAACATTAAATATCAAAGTAATAGAAAAGCTTGGCTGACAAGTAGTATTTTCCATGATTGGCTTGTTAGATGGGATAAGAGATTAGTAGCAGATAATAGAAAAATATGGATCGTTTTGGATGATTCATGCTCACATAGAATTGTTAATTTATCTTTGAAAAATATCAGAATGGTTTATACAAGCTCAAATTCTAAATTCTTACCTTTTAATTGGGGGGTATTAGATGATTTTAAAACTTGCTATAGAATTCAACAATATCAAGCTTTGATCGAATTACAAAATAGACTAGAGAGAAGGACTGGTAAAAAATTCCTAATTAGTTTTGAACAAAGTCAGTTGACAATGGCAAATGCATTTAAATTTATTAAAAAATCTTGGGATTCAATTTCTCCCGAAAGAATTAAAGCAAATTGGAAAAGTTCTAGCATTCTACCATTCGAATTAATTAAAATAACGAATGACAAGGAGATTAGTATGGCCTTCAAGAAAAATACTCATTTGGAATTACAATTAAATGATTTGTGCCGTAATTATTATTGTGTAAAACATTGGGAATACGATTTATTATTAGATTTAAATATTGAAAATAAAAATACAAATTTTTTAAGTACTGATGAATTAATTGAAAGTGCGATCATTGACATGAATGAGCCAGGGTTTAATTCACCAACTGAAAATTCAGGCGCCAATATTCCTAGTAATTCAAGTAGTACCAACAACTTAGTAAATATGATAACAAACTCAAGTTCAAATGAAAAACCGAATGACATTAAAACCAATAAAAACATAAACTTAGAGTCATCAATTGTCCCTTCGAATGAGTTGAGTGTAGATATCAAAAATAGCCCCAATGATAATGCAAGTACTGTGTCTACAATCAATCCATTACCTATTAATAATAACGTCCAAAGTATACCCACAGTTAAACCGGAATCTGATTCAAATAATTTTACCAATCAATTAGATCTAAATTCAACCCCAAAATTAGAAGTTACAAATTTGGATGGGTTATTAAATGGCGATTTTACACAAGAAGCCCTAGATAGGATTTTTACAGTTAGTGCGTTGATCGATGGCCCAAATGTTTGTTTAGATAAAGATGGCGAATTTGATCTAAAGAATGTTGGGCTAAGTAGTTCTATTCCTCCTTCTGACTTTTTTACTGAAGTTTTCACTCCAAATTTAGACGGACAGTTAGAAAGTACTACAAATACAACCCAAAATTCAAACCCTAATAGTTCCTCTCCTGCAGGTTCTCATGCACAATCACTAACACATTCCAATTTATCACCACCACTTTCACAAGATAAGATCATATCGAGAAACACAACTCCAATGACAGCAGTAGCTGCATCATCTACTACCAATACTATTCCACTTACAACTTCTATGTCACAAAATCTATCAAGCAACTTAGGAAATCCGTTATCCCAATTTCCAACTCCAAATGTAAATATAAATGGGATGTCTACTACGCCTGGATCTGCTAGTTCTGTGCAAACAAATCATAGCACAAATAGTAACTCTAATAGGCCGCCACCATTACAAAATATAAATCAACAGCCCATACTTCAAACCACTGGGCCTACAAATAATAACATTATTCCTCCTAACAATTTAACAAACATCTCAGAAAATAGTAACGCGGGAAATTCCACGAATTTCTTACCTAATTTAAATAATTTATCAATTCCAGAGCTAGATCAAATTTTACAATCATCAGATTTCCCTTCAACTACTACTGAATCAAATAATATGATCAACAATGCTCCTAATACAGGTTCAGTGAATAATCACACCATAAACAATAATATAGGATCTTCTAATGCTGCTTCTCAGTTCCCAGATCCAAGTAGAATTAACATACAAAATAATATAATACCTACATCCACAACTGATTCAAATATTAATATCTTAAATAATGAAATTCTTACCAATAACAACCAGAATGATACGGCTTCTTACTTAGGCTGCCAAATAAATATTGCAAATACTCTTGGCTCTGTTTTACAACATTTATCCGCCAACGATATTTTATTTTCTGATGCAACAATTAACGAGCTTAGAACTCAATACATTAATGTATTAGAAAAAATCGAAAAAATTAAGCAACAATTTAATAATCAAAAAGTAAGACGTGGTCAGGTCTATTTAGAAAGTTTACTAGCAACTGCCACTACTGATGGAATTGATAAAAATATTTTAAATATCACTGATAAATCGAACTTAAATTGGCTGAATCCCTCCTTAACTCAAAACAATATACCTAATTCCAATACTACTAGCAATCCCTCTATCGTTACTCCTGACATGGTTAATCCTGCATATACAGCCAATGCAAAAATGTCTACTTCATCACAGAGTCCTGGCTATAGAAACGACAGTAATCCTACCATTAGGGGCTTAAACAATTCAAATACCAATAACAGTATCGATTCTAACCCTTATGGTAGATCAAACAGTAATCCTCCATACTTATAGATTTATTTGATACTTAAAATAAATGAAACAACGATATCATCCTAAAATATTTTATTTTATTTTAATTTATATATTATGAAAGACAATAACGACCAAAAAAGATTTTAAGAAACTTCTCTTTGTATCTGTAAAACACTAAATTTTCAAAAGGTACATTCTTATACATTTTTCTTATTAACTACATAGATTTATAGATTATACAAATAATCAATATTCACATATGACAAAAAGAAAGATGATGCGCTTTGAAATTCAAAGACATGACAATGTTAGACAGTTTCGGACTCAAATGAATAAAGTTATTACTTATAGATACATATCATACATCATTATTGAAAATTAGATATTGCTATTAGTTAATTTTGAATTGATTGTGTTTACAAATTCAAAAAATACATCACTATCCATTATCTCTGTTATTTTAGATTTATCAATTTGATTATTTTCCGCTTTAGAGGTTATTAATTCAAAGAATTCGTTATAGCTTTGTATCAAAACTAATTGAATAGCGTCCATTAAATTTATTACAATATCATTATCATCAATGTATTTACAAATCTTTTCAAAAATTATAGGTAAAGTAGTTTCAACATTCTTTTGTAAAGTCATACTATTAAACGTTGTATCTGCCAATTTTGTTAGTGTAAATGAATCCTTAATAATATCATGAGTGCATGAATCGGTAAAGTCTTTAATAACTACACGTAATTCGTTGATAAGTTCGGTACGTGCATCTACCATGTTATTTACAACCTTTGGAACCAAATCTCTCGCCATTGTTAGCATAGAAACTGAAGAATCGTTATGTTTCAAATTTGTATTTGAAGTTGATTTACTATTATTATTAAATGATTTCAAATTAGTACCGCTGTTATTTTGTGATTCGCTTAAGTTATTATGGTTAGTATTATTGCTACTAAATGAATTAAAGAACTCTTCAACCCCTGAGAAATCCAAATAAGTCTCATTAACAGTATACTCAATATTAAAATTCTGAATTTGATCACGCAGCATTAATAAATTTCTTAACATTGATAATTTAATATCTAATTGATCTATATCCTTTTTATTGGCAGTAATATTTTGCAAAAAGTTGAAAGCTTTTCTTAATGATACAATACAATCATGGACAATATGATGAGCTAGATCGTCAAAAACAATCGAATTTACCATTTCATAAATTTTTGATAATAAAGCTAGAGACATAATTAATGGAGGATAATAAGAGGAGATTTTTTCTTCCAATAAGACAGTATTTTCATCATCATTCGTACTATTATTTCCAGCAGATACAATACGTTCATTCTTTAAACCCATCGAAGTATTGGTATTTGATCTTAAATTATTTGATTTTAAGTTATTTAAATATAATTTAACCAAAGGATCTTTTAAAATGCTAGTATTTTTAGAACTATTATTATGTGCATTGTGAGTAATTGTAAAATTATCCAAAGTTGGTTTATAATTGATAATGAAATTTTCAATATAAATTTGAGTTCTTAGAATTAATCTAGTTTGGATTTTGTTTAAAATTTGTTCGAAAATTTTATCAAATTTAATATTCTGAAATTTTTTATTGTACTCATCAGAGCCTTCTTCAAATTCATAATACTGAGTAAACAAAGAAATAGAATCACATAGTGTTGGTATATCAACCTCTTTCAATATTTTAATTCTGCAATTGTCATATAATGGATCACATAATTTATGAATAAACCATTGATTAATTTTTAGTTTTGAAATATCATTCAATGGAAAGAATTTAATAAATAAATTAAATTCATCATTACAAAGTTGTTGGAAGAAAGTCTTGTAACTTTGAATAAATTTAACCAGATTAATGTTGGAATCTTTGTAGCTCTCTGATAAGAAGTCATATATAACAGTCGATAATAATTTATGACGAAGTTGAAAATAATTATCGAAGCATTGATTCAATAAAGAAGAGATTTCATCAAAATATCTTTCTAAATTTGGATTTTGTAGTCTCTGAAAAATTTCTTTGATTTGGTCATTAAAGTTTAGAGATATAATTGAAAATTTATTATAAAACAAAGCGTCTTTTGTAACAGAATTAATATCCTTTTTGGAGAGTTTTAAATTAATTTCATTGAAGTTATTCTTTAAAAGGGTAACTGAGTAATTAGTAATCAATTCAATACATCTAATTAAGCATTGTTTAAACTTTATTCTATAGATTTCATAATCTTTAAAATTTTTGTTCAATTCTAAAAAGACTAATGAGCTTTCAATGTTCTTTAGCATTGTTTTAAATGAATCCCTTTGAACAATCTTTAATGATGATGAAGAATTTTTTAATCGTCTCATAATTGGTTCTAAAATCTCAAAATGATTCAAAATGGCAGGAATATCTTGATTAATTTTATTTAATTTTGAGTACTCATTGTTAACATTGTTTATTATCTCAATGAAGTTGGTTGTATCTGTCTTTACATCATTGAATTTATCAATAATTGAAGTTAATTGATTTTCAACTAAAATAGTTTGATTTAATACTAAATTATAGTTGTAAATATTAGAATCTAGTTGTTCTAAGTAAGTAGTATAAGCAGAATACTTATTTGAATGATTTTTATTAGGCTCTGAGTAAGCTTTTTCATCTGTAGTTGATGATTCTGCTGTAATGGAGGATACTTCATTTTCTTCAATAGTATTCCAATCTTTATTATCAATAACTAAGGATAATTTTTGTAATTGATCCAACAGATAACTATCTTCTAACAAGCCTGGCAAAGTTTGAGTCTTTGTTGTTCCAGTATTGCTAGCACTTGCAATACTCTGAACCAAGGAGTCTCTTCGAGCGCGAGGCATATTAGATATTCTTTTATGAACAATTAGCTACTTGCGTATATGAATCAAAACAAATAATCTTGCAACCTTTTAATTACAAAACTTATTCTGACCTTTATATACTCTTTATATTAACGTCAATGTTTTCATTACTATTAGTATTCTAAAATATTACCCGGCTAAAATCTAATTGAGACCTATAAACCCATTTATACGAAAAAAGGAGCTAATATGTAGATGAAAGTAAATACTTATTAACTAATTGCAATAAAATAACTTCAGTGATTTACAGTCATGTACATAATATTAAGGAATATAAAAAAGTACTCTTAAATAGAAAGAATAAATAAATAAGACGTGAGAAAGGATATATATAAATAAATATATACAAAATAGCTATGCCAGGATATATGATCAAGTAAGGCAAACAAAAAAGATTAAGTGTCAGATTTTACTTTGGTAGTTCTGCCTTTAGCTTTGCCAGTTCTTCTTCCACATTTTCCATGCCATACTCTTCCTCTAGAAGTTTCACAAGCTTTTCACGCTTTTCCATCTTATCACGACGCATTCTTGCTAGTTCTGCCTTAATTTCTAGAGGCTCTTTAGGAATTTTATTCAATGACTCAGGATCAGGCCAAAATCCAGGTACATTTAGCTTTCTATCAGTATCTGTCCCGATGTAATACATAACGGCTACTGGGGCCAGTAGACAGAAAGAAAATCTGAAAATTTCTAGTTGTGTCCTTGTGTAACGTAATCTAAATCTACTCATTTTAGGCTATTTGAATACGTATTATAATTGATATAGTAAAGTTGCTTTCCTGCTTTCTTTTTAAAATGCTTTTATCAATAATCCTTATATTATTTTAAAAACCCTTTTGGCCTTGTATTTTTTTATTTGATATTGGTATCTCCGAAAATATATCAAATTGCTTTGATTTTAAAACAAATCATCTATAAAAGGGTATTTATCTAAAAGATCGAATATGCTACAAATGAGAATTAATGCGATCAAATTTTTCTCAATTTCAAATCCATAGACAATATATTTTATCATTGTATAGATATTCTCTACGAAATATTAAATGCAATTGTAAATCAATTCAACTCAGGGATAAAGTATTTGAGAAACTTCGAGTCACCATTCATAAAAATAAAAATGTTAAGAAAGGTTTTCCAGTATATGAGTTGATTCAAAAATTAATAACATTAAATGATGATTTAAAAGAAAAAAATGTGGTAAAAATTTGGAACCAACTGCAACCTGTATGTGATAAAACTACTGTTGTAATGAAAAAAACTGAAGAAGTGGTACAATTAGTAAATAAGCTTCATCCTAAAATAATATCCAAGAAATCTACTCAAACAACAGATGAAGTTCAAAAAGCAAAATATTTATTTGATTATATTAAATATCAACAATCTAAAAATAAATTGCCGAAACATGGGTTAGTAAATAGTGAATACAAATTAAAATTATTATTACCAATGGCACTAGATTATACTTCGAAATTTAAAATTAATTTAAGTAAAAAAAAATATAAAAAAATTAAAACACCACCCACTTACTTAGTTCATAAAAAAATAGGCTCTAATTTTATCTGGTTTGTTAGATCAATAATAAATAAGCATTCAAATCAATCAAAAAAATTGAGTTCCATTATCCAACAGGAAATAATTAAAGCACAGGAGAGACTTGATGCAATAAAAAGAATTGAAGACATGAAAGATTGGGCGATATTAGAGTCAAGGTGGGAAAAATTATTAACTGGAACTGCGGATACCGATTGGATCTTAACATATGATATAGTGCTCGATAAACTAAAATCAGAAAACATTAGGGATAGATTGAGATTCAAAAATTATATGAACAAGCGTATCTTAAATAATGGAATACATGAAGCGTATTCTAAAAATCCTAATGTGGATGTTTCACGAAATTTAATGAAGGAGAACATACAAGCACAAAAGAATTCTAAGAACCATTTTAACAAATCGCAATTTGATTATTATCATGATTTATCGGTTAAATATTATAATTTCAAAATGAAACATTTTTATGATTTTTTGGAAAATGAGGTGCCAAAAAATATTGTATACGTTAAAGATTTAAATTTATATAATCTATCAGTTAAGAATGGTATCCATAAATAAGCAAATTAAATATGTAATATAATATCCCCCCTCCCCCTTTTTTTTTGGTTCTCAATCATTTACTGTATTTTTTTGAAGATCACCTAACGGCAAAGGATTCTCAATTTCAGTGATTTTAATTTCTTCCAATAGACTACTTAATTGATTGGCATCAATATCTTGCTCACCGTTATTGATATTTAAAGCTCTTATATTTTTAATGATTCTTTTGATTTCTTCATTTTCTACTGAACGATTATTATCTTCCATTTCAAAGTCTTCATATAATCGTATATCTGCACGTACAAGCGAAGCATCAAGAATAGTATCAGTATTTTGTAATTGTGACATGTATTTATTAAATGATTTCCACCTTTCAAATAAAGGTTCTTCATTTAATTGTAATTTAAAGATCATAGAACTTTTATAATGTTTCAAAGTACAATAATTGTTTAGATAATTATAAGGATTATTTTGAATCATGAAATTTTTTGTAAACTGATCCCTACCATTTGCATTCGTACGTTCTTGGGAGAGGTGACATAATGGATACCCACATTTTTGACTTATATTCCTTTCTTCAATTAATTCTTCATAATCCTGTTGAGTCAAAATTTGGCCCAAGAATTTTAAAGTTCTTAAATCTTTGCAATAAGAATCACATATCAGTTCTACGATATCCAAAATAATTTTTTCGTTTTCATATATGGTTAATTGATGATGTTCCTGATAAGGACCAAATATATTTTTAATATCTTCTACAGATGCCATTTGCTGTAAGAATATTATAAATTTCTTAATTATTTTCCAAATGTAATATTTCTGTTATTTTATTTTTTTCTATTATTATCTTATATAATCGATCGTATAAATGTATTGTACAACAAGAATAAATTATATTCTTCTTCTTTAGGGTTGTCTATTTTTAATATTTTATTTGTTAATTATATAAAGCGATAATAATGCATTACCTAACGGGATTCATGAATTTTTTGAAAACCCTATATTATGAATTATGAAAATTAAAAAGTCAAATTAATCAAACAAGTATATTTTTTTAGAAAAAATGGTCTCTAAGGAAAATATTCGCATTGTGTGATACGCGACACAAATTATAGGTTACATATCTTTCTTTAAGAATTCTTTCTCTAACATCAGTGTTTTGCAAATATCAGGGTTGGAGATCCTCCACAATACAAACATAAAGACACTCTTGTATGGAGAAAACCTTGAAGCATATTCTTCCATGACATCTATATCATAGTATCCTAATTGGGATTTTTTGGTAGTCTTTGCCTTTCTCTTTTTCTTAGCTTGTGAACCGTTAACATTTCTTTCTTTAACTTTCAATTTCATCTCTTGCATTATATCCACTTTATCCTTGGCATATATGGAAAACCCTCTTGCGATTCCTACATCTTCCCCAGAAAAGACATCTACTCTTAATAAACCACTCATCAAGAACATCCTTGCACTCCAAATACCTATACCTTTTATATTGTCCACTAGTAGGCTGATAATTTCTTCATCATTGCTACTTTCTAACTTAAAATCCTCTTTCTCTGCATTTTGCAATCCTTGTTGTATTAAATCCATCAATTCATCCCCACGGCTTACGAAAAAATCAGTTAATGATTCAATATAATCACATTTTCTTACACTTAATCCACAAGTCCTCATATTTGTTTTGATGTCTTTATCTGTTCGAAACAATTCATTCATTTTTATATAAGAAGGGAATTTTCCTTGATCATCACCAAGTAGAGCAATCACTTTCTTTTCTATACTTCTTGCAGCACTACCACTGATCTGTTGTGCAATGATAGAAATTCCTAGCCTCTGATAGAAATCTTGTAATGTAGACTTCCTAATTTGGTCCCATTTAGTCTTTAAAACAGCTTGAAATTCCTGTGCAACAATAATCGAATATAAAGAAGGATCCTCCTTTAATATCATATTAATAGCAGTAGTGAATTCAGGGATATGCTTTTCCTTGAAACTCTCTGGAAGTTCTAAAGACTCAGGTATTTTATTTCTAAACGCTTTTTCACTCTCTGTTTTTACAATGCCATTATTTTCTTCAATTTTTGTCTTCAATAAAAAATCTGCATTAGACTCTGTATTTGCTACATCTAGTTCAACATCTTCATTTTTAATACTTGAAAATTTTCTTTTTGATCGTGTGATAGTCATTCTTGCCTGTGGTAAATATAAACATAACTTTACGTAAACAAAATTTAAAGATATCCTACTAAGCAATCATTTTGTTGTCAAAAAGTATGCTGTTCTTATCCTCATTCCTTTACCCCTACATTACCACATTTGTTATTTTTTTCTCCAACATAGTATATTTTCTTCACATTAGAGCCTTTAGAATATATAATTGTCTCTATAGATCTCTCCTAATGTTGTCGCATCTGACATTTTGTCAAATTAATTTGGATGATTTAATTCCGCTTTACATTCTTGTCACTTATTAGGGTTATTTTACATTTTCAGGGCGTGTACTAGAAATGTTATGGGTTGGAAATTACAATCCTTCCGAGTTGTAATTTACGAGAAAAGTAAGTCGGTTAACTAAGGGAAATTAGACCAGGTGGCCTTGTGAATCTGATAAACATAATGAGATATTTAGATCAAGGTAAAGAGTAAGATCCAATTCAATTCATAGTCAACGCTCTATACAGTGGCAAGCATCAAATTGGAATATGGATTTTGTTTATGAAGAGCAAGTGCTAGCCAATGAGGCTACTCCAGATCCAAACCAAAAGCATGATGAAAAGACTGAGCAATTATTTGAAAACTTAGAAAATAATATCAATACCAATTATGAAAAGACTAAGGGTTTAATCGAGAACTTCCTCCATGAGGATGACTCCAATGAGGGAATAAATATTGATTTACCCATTAGTGATGAGTACACCGCTAAAGCCAATGAACTATTGGCCAATTTAGATAATGGTTTAAAATCAGTTGAGACAAAAGTTACTGATACAGTAAATTCTTATTGGAATAACTTTTCTGTGAACAGTCTATGGGATTCAATTAATACTGCTACAAACAGTGCTTTAAATTCTAAAGCCCCACAGCCCAATAGCAATGTAGTCTTGGCAGGTAATAGAACTGAAGCAGAATTACAGAAGTTATCGACGGATAAATCAATCTATTTGAAAGATTTGAGCATCAAAGTAGATCCAAAAGTGGTTGATATCGATTCTAAAACTGATGAGATTGCCAAATTATTGGAAGTTAATAAAAATTTATCTAGTTTGATGAATGATATAGTACCATCTAAGATAAATTACCAAACATTTTGGTATATTTACTTCACTGAGAAAACAAAAATATTAGATATGGAAACTAAAAGGAAAACTTTATTGAATTCTTCAAAAACTTCTACTCAAGCTATAAAGGATGCAGATGAAGATTTAGGTTGGGATGATGATGACGATGATGATGATTTTGATAACACAGACTCAAAGAGTGAACCACCGGTAATAATACAAAAGAAGGATGCAATTGAAGAGCCACTTACGAAACGTCAAAATGCTTCTTCAAAAACCAAACAATCAGCTAAATTAACCGAAAATACCACTACTGCACAAGCTAAGGCTGCTGATATATCTAAGGACGACGACGACGACGACGATGATGATTGGGAATAAATAACTTTCTATTATTTCATGCCTAATCATAAATAAACTTAACTGTTTTTATTATTCAATTTATATAAATTTATATCTAATAATGCATACTTAGATACATAAAATTAGCTAATATACATGTATAAAAAGAACCGCCAAACAAAAAAATAATTAATAATAATTATTAAAAAAAATTAAAAAAAATAAGAAATCGTAAAGCAAGAAAGTTGAAATAGCTGAAGAGCGAATTCCATTATACATATATTGCCTCTTATTAATGTTAAATTAAAAAAAAAGTTCGTAAATTATATTAAAAAAAGTTTTTTTAAATGCATTAATTCTATAAAAAAGAAATGTGATGAGATAGAAAATGAGGATTTCAATGATCGGTTGAGTGGTTAAACTTTCGTATCTCTTAAACGCCATATACTCTATGATAAATAAAACATATGCATTTTGTGTAATCATTTCACTAGAATATTTGATAGAACGGTAAACTGTATCATCAAAATAATACCAACCATTTTTTAACCCTTTATTTACATATGCTGTATAGTGACCACCATACAAGCTACCCATATGTAATGCAACACCACTTAATTCATATTTGAAAGGTGGAATTTGTCCTCTTGCAGGCAATTCTTCAGTAACACCCGGTGGCAATTTACCATCAAAATCATTGGCCCAATAATTGGTCAAATCCAAAATTAATGGATATTTAACAAAAACATTGTTCTTATGTAGCATATTATCAAATCTCTTTAAGTGAATGATTAGATTCTTTGGTAATCTAGTAATGGTCAGTGTTTTTGTTGATGGCTGTTTTTTCTTACATTCTGTACATGACCATAATTCATCTTTACCTAAGAATTCAGTCTTGGTAAATTCATTAAAGCAATCCAATAAATGAATAGACTTGTTTTTAGGAACTGGTACAGATAAAACTGAAAATGTTTGATAAGTAGTTGATGTGGTCCCACACACTTGGCATTTTAATTGTGAAGCATATTGACCTTGATATAAATCAATGATGACACTGAAATCGGTAGTTAGAAATCTTTCCCATTCAATGGAAGATGCTATTCTTAGTGATAATTTTTCTCTCATTCTTTCTGCTTCAGTAGATAATTCCTTCAATGGTGGGTTTGCCCCACATTGATTTAAATCTTCGTGTAATCCATCAAGTAAAAATTGACAAAATTCTTGACAATCTTGTTGATTTGAACCTTTAAACAATGAATTGATAGATCCACATGCAGTTTTAAAAGTAATTGGCTGAACAGGTGGATTTTTCTTATTGCTGTGATTTTTAATAGATAAAGTACCATTCTGGTACATTGAATGAACTAGTCTTGCAAAACTCTTTGCTAGTATCCCTTTGGATCCTAATTTACTATTAATATTGATATGTTTTTCGTACGAATTATTTAAAAACATCTTTGTTAATTCATGATTGTTTAATAAACATTGAATAATACAGTTTAAGTAACACGAATTACCCATATTTTCTAATCCTACTTTAAAATCTAAATCTAAATCAGGCGTATAGCCGTTTGAAGATTGACTAATTGTCATTGTTGTATTATTAGGATGGTGAGTTAAACCATTATTTTGGTTAGAACTAGAATTGCTAGTCGGATAATGCAACTGTTGAGAAGAGCCATATGAACTGCTTCTAGCACGAGTATCAAAATTTGTACCAGATAAACTTTTAGGTTTGGGGGGCATTTTAGGTAATGCAGGGATTGGTTGGGATGGGGTTCTTGATGAAGGACTTGCCATCGCAGAAGCTGCGGCAGAGTTTGCCATTGAATTTGATTGATAATTTGATCTATTATGAATAGAATTATTACTTGGTGAGGGTAATTGTTTTGCTTTTAATAGTGTTGGTTTGCTTGGTATCATAGGTTGGCTGCTCGGATTCTTATTATTAGAAGAATGATTATTATTTGAAGTCAATTGATTTTGTTGTTCATTAATTAAGCTTGTTTGTAAGTTGGGTTGGCTGTTTGTCATTAGTAAATGTTGAGCTTGAGAAATGTAATTCTTAGAGTTTGGAGTCACAGCTCTTGTATTAATTGGTGATACTTGAGTAATTGGTCTACTAGGAATATTTGAATTATTTCCATTTGTTAAAATGTTTGGGGCTTCCGGATATGAAGTTAATCCAGATGTTGAATTATTTGTTAAAGATGGATTCAATGGAGTTGGATTTGGTGAAAATGTACCAGATTGATTACGTGAAAACTCTGGTGACATGGTGTTATTCCTTTCATTAGAAACTGTATCAGGAAATGAAGAATAAAGTCTGGAGAATTGATTTATCTGTGGAGATATATTTGGATATTTTGCAGAAGGTAAAGATGTTGGGCTTCTTGAATTAATAGAATTGGTATTATTGTTTGGAGTTGAAGTTGTTGAATTAGATTTAAAAGAAGAATTAACAAAATTTTTAATGCTTGGATTTTTATTAATTGAAACAGGTTTCTGTTGTGTCCTTGAATCATATGAATTATTATTTAAGTGGTATGATGGATTACCATTTGGTGACAGCATCATATCTTTCATCGATTGATCCATATTCATTGGCGTTATTTTTGGTGATAAGCTTAATGAGTGCTTATTTTCTTTATTATAGTTACTACTATCTATCTTGAAATCGTGATTTGATGATGATGTTAAATAATAATTTTCCCCGGAATTTAAATGATTGTTGATTTTTTCACTTTTCAAGAGAGGGCCGCCATTCTTAATCCAATTTTGTATACCACCTTCTAAATAATAAACATGATTTAAATTACTATTCAAATTTTTGGCAACAGAATGATTTAATAAGATATTAAATAAAACGTTTAATTTATGGATATAAAAATCGTTAGTAACATTACTATTGGAGTTGTTGTTGAATTGATTAGTAGGTCTTGAATCGTCAGTGTATAAAATGATGAATTTATAATTTTCTCTATTCTTAAAGATTTCTATTTCAGAATTTGGTGATGTAATCAAAGATTTTCTTTCAATATCAACATCTGAATAATTGTTTTTAAAAGAAATTGGTTCAATACAAATGATGGAATTCGATTTGATATGATTTAATTCGAAATCATGTCTTGTTCTAACATCAATTAAAAGAGTGGAATCTGGATCAGTTTGTAGAATAGTGGCTAAGACTGACGAAGTAATATGTGAGCCTGTCTTTGGGAAAACATCGATATTTTTATTATTATCTGTAATAGGCTTAAATTCCATATCCTTATTTGAGTAATTTCGTATAAAATTTTTAATCGTTAAAATATATTCATCATTCGATAAACTTTTGACTAGCATATTATAAATTTGAAACATTTCTTTTTCATGATCATTTGCATTCATAGATTTAATTTCACTAAAATTCTTTAATGAAGGTATTGTTGTTGAAATTAAAATATGAACAATCTTATAATAGATATAAGCAGATTCATATAATGTATATAAATCTTCGTCATCGTTAGCGCTTGATTGAGATTTATTACGAGTATGATTATGGTATTTTTTCAATTTTTTACATTCATCATGATAATTTGCTAAAGTATCTACAGATTCTTGTAACAAACTTCTCATATCGATATTTCTTTCATGATCTTGCATGAGAAAATCCTCAGCAATTCTGGATAATCTAGTGAAGGGACTTTGAGCAGTTGTATTATTATTAGGATTTCTAGGAGAATGAGATTCTGTCATGATCAAAAGATAATTTGCCAAATATGGTATAATATTAAAGTGTTAGAAGATATAATTTAGCAGATATATATGTATAGATGCTTGATATTGTATATTGTTGTTTTTCTTGGAATATGGTAGAAACTTAGTGAGGATACAGATCTTAAAACTTCAACCAAAAATGGATATAGTTAAATCAATGTTGAAATATAATGACGATATTTGTCACAACTGAGTTACAGTTTAAGCTGGGAAGCAATATTATCAATATATATAACTATATATTGATATTTGTTAGGTTTAAAGACGCCTGATATTTCATGTACTCATTTCTAAATTTGTTAAGAAATTATGAAATACTATTATTTTAACGATTCATATTGTAGTTAATTCTTACAATTAAACCTTACGGCAAGTCCCTTACTAACTAAACAAAAGCCCGTTTTAGTTTTTCACACACGGAAAATGAAAAATGAGAATTTTAATACGAGTATAGTAAGAAACCTGTCTGTTCTGATGCCAGATGACGCAAATTAAAAATAAAAATAAAAATAAAAAATAATTAAGATAAAAAAACGGAAGTAAATGATAATGAAGAAGTAATAAAAAAAAAATATCATGCTAAATGAGTTAAAAAGAAATGAGTTAATTCATATATATTTACGATATACATAGAAAGTATAGGTGTGTTATATTAGGAAGGGGGAGGGGGGGAAAGGTGACAATAATATATAAAATGGAGAAAAAAAAAAAAAGGGGTAAAAAGAATACATTAATATGGGAGGGAAAAAAAACAATTGTTGAATCAAAAGTGTATGTATGTATGTATGTTACTATGCAGCGTTACTAACTGTCGTATTCTTCTTTAATCAACTCTCTTGCCATATCCATCCATTTGGAAGACGCAAAAGTTGAATCATTAACGACATCTGTATTTTCACCATGCAATTGGAATCCTACTCTTTCATAGAATGGTACTAAATGTTCGTGAGCAATTATAACGATTTTATTACCGATTTCTTGGTTACTTAATTTTTGGATATAATCAGTTAATAATAAAGTTGCTAAGTTTTTCTTTTGATATTTTTGAGCAATTACTACAGAATGAATGGCAATTGTATCACTTGATTCGATGTGATTACCTACTTTCATTGACTCTAAAGTAATAAATTTTGTAGGAGTATTAATTTTGGTTCCTAATATATGACCTATTAAGGTTTCATCTTTAATAGTGATACTGTCTGATTCGAAATTTCTAATAAAAAGACCTGAGCATAATTCGGGAGAAGTATTTAAACGGTATTTAATGTTTTCCAAAGAAGCTCTTTCATTTGCTGGGAACCCTTCTGTTTCTAAATCACTAACTTGTTTAGCATCTTCAATAGTCAATGGTCTGATATACATATGTAAAGGTAGAGTAGTATTTGAGGACATGGCAAGTGGATAAGAAGAAGAGTATTTGGTACGATGTAAGCGTGTGTGTGTTTGTTTATTTGTTTGTAACTAGAGATTTGAGTCTTTAATTGTTTGTACCTTTTTAATTTAATTTTGTTTTTTTTGGAAGAAAATGAAATTTTAGTTTTTTCTTTTTCTTTTTTTTTTTTTTAGTAAGGAAACGAAAAGCCGAATGATATTTATAAAATAATTTAAGTAAAATTGCAAATTTAAAAATGTTAAGGAAATTATATAGAATGATATTCGTAAGTATTACACATATATATGTATGATTTATTATATATTGAAAAAAATATGGGCAGTAGAGTGGATGTGTAACGACCTCTTGAAATGAATAATGTTGAGTAAATGTTAGAGGAATTACGAGTAGGAGAAGTGGCGGGGAGGGGAAGGGGGGAAAAAAATATGAAAATGTATTAAAAAAACAAAAAAACAAAAAAAAAAAAGAAAAAGAGCGCACAGAAAAATTGTTGTGGGTTTGTTTTTTATCTTATTTTTCATTTTTTTTGTTATTGTTGTTGTTGAATAATTGTAAATAGTAATGAATTGAATGATATTGAATATTTCTGTGAGTATGATTAGAATTCTATGTTGAAAGATTTTTGAATTGAGTTGATCTTGTTATGCAAAATAAAATAAAAAAAGGTGATGGTAATAGTAATTGTAATAGTAAAATAATGACGAATAGCAGCAGTAGCAGCGATTGAAATCATGCTAATGGATCAAAGAACCATTCGTATTTCGTTCCTTTAAAAGTTCTCATCCCCATTGTATTACCTTCGTTGTCTACATCTTCCTTAATACCTAATCTTACTTCCATGAAAGGTTTTATTACTTTTGGTTGTAATACGAAATGGTTCATCAATAAATAAGTTATGTATGCGTATAGCATACCGATAAAAAGATCGAATCTATAATGATGATCCAAGTACATTGTAGCCCACCATTGAGTACAGACAAACATACAACCTACGATTCTTGGGACCAAACCTTTTGAGAAAAATCTGAAAAACCATCTATTAGAGACTTGTGGATCTTGAGTATAATATCTTACAAATTGAGAATCAGTTTTAGTGAGGATATTGTTTGCTGAATTTTGTTGAAATTCGAGATCGATATCGAAATCTTCAGAATCATCATCTTCTAATGAGGAAGTGTATGAATCTGAAGAGTGGTCTAAAGGTAAATTGAAAGGAGTTAGAGTATCATCTTGGGCGGTGGAATCAGGGGAGCTTGGTTGTAAAGGTGATTGCAATTGGCGATCAGTCAAAGTGTCATCAGAAACAGAGGTAGTCGAGGTTGAATCTTCGTTATTTTTCTTTGGAATGATGGTTGAACTATCTACCAAGGTTAAAGGATAAGTATCGGAATTCTCTCTATTCAAAGGAGTATGAGACAAGAATCTATTTTTTTGAGTGGTTGATCTTAATACCAAATACAAGGCACATTGGAAAGCCACGGCGGAATGGACCGATGGCACAGCACCAAACACAATGGGGGATTTATGGAAGCCCTTAGTGTTGATATGGGTCCCCATGTGAGTATCGACTCTTGTCAAACCTGCAGCATAACCTTGTTGAGTATAATTGACATGAGCTTCATCGTTGATACCGTATAAATGGGTGAACCAAGGTGGGGCCATTGGTAATAATAAATGAGTAAAGACAGATAATAAGTTTTGGATCCCCATGGATAAACTGAAGCACATGACTGTTCCTGGGGCATGGAATGCATAAAGATAAATGGCCACGATGATTGGCATCATGATATGGAAAACAACATAAAAGAACCAAGCCAAGATATCTTTTGACTTAGTGTAGTTTGATTCGGATTGGAATGCAAAGATGTGAACGAAATTCAAAGCCAAGAAACAGAACAGTGGGATTAAGAATGGGACGGCTATGGATCTGAATGATTTTTTGTTTGATTTGTTATTGAAATGTAAATAATGGTCGTACCATTCGAACGGGTTATAATTTAATTTTCTGATGTAATAGATGTAATACCAGATGGCCAAGGGAATGACGATCAAGCCGATGAGCAGAAAGGCAAAAGAGGTAAAGTAGGAGACGAAAGTGAGATGGTAATTGTTCAATTGAACGACCAATTCTTTCCAGTGGTCCCCGAATAAATACATATCGGCGTAGAAAGAGATTTTGGAATTAATCTTGGGTCTTATATCATTTGGAATGTACTTGGCATAGGCAAAGACTTCTAGCCAAACAAAGATGAAGGAGAAGTTTAAGAGGAAGTTCAACGGCAGTGTTATCAAGTTTCTTTTATTTAATGCAGAAAAGTATAACCTTGCTATGACTTCTATTATGAAATATTGGGAATATTTTGGCATTGTAGAGTGCGTTTTGTATTTGATGTTATATTTGAATTCTAGTGTACAACTTGTCTAGCGTAATGTGGTTTACTTTTATTGCGTTTTATTTTATTCTATTGCACTTTTTGTAAAGGTATAATAAAATAAATATAGGAGTAATGAAGAGAGAGTTTTGAACGGAGTTTGATATAATTTAAAGAGCGAGCAGGCAAATCGAAAATAGAGAGTATGAGGAAGAGAAACGATTTGTCGAACAGAAAAATTCAAAGGCGGGAAATCAAATATTGAAGTAGCAAAATATCTAGAAACCAAACCAAACCAAAAAAATAAATGAAATAAAAGATATAACAGAATAGAAGATAACAGAATAGAAGATATAATATTTTTCAGATTGTTTATTAGTCAAACTGTTAATTTTCAAGCTGCTTTTCAGTTGATTTTTATTGGACTTGTATTGTATTGTATATAGTGTTTTTCCGTATTATAGGTAAAGAGAGGGAAAAATGAAAAAAAAAAAAAAAAACTAAAAACAATAACAAATAGAAATTGAAAATGAAAAACGGAAAAAGGGTCGACCGAATAGGAAACTGAGAAAACTGTATCAACAAACGGATGTAAGAAAAGAAAAAGAAACGAAGGCTAGGATTTTCAATTTCCAGGGTTGAATAAACTAATGAATGGGCGTAAATTAACAGAAAGAAAAAAAATGGAAACCAGCGTCTATTAATAAACAAAGAGCAAAGAGCAAAGAGCAAAGAGCAAAGAGCAAAGAGCAAAGAGCAAAAAGCAAAAAGACGGTAGAATAGAAAAGAAACGAAACGAAAAGAAACGAAACTTAGCGGCTCAATAAAGTGTGTGATGTCGGTTTGTACGGCGTATTAAAAGCGATGTACAGGTTTCTATTCCGAAAGTTGCTCAGGCACAATAAAGACCGAGGGAGGAGTTGTGTAGCTTGTATCAGATGGAAGAGCCAAAGAGGTAAAGACAAATTGCCGAGGGGGTAAAGAGCGGGTGTGCGGGTTCTACGGAGGGGGATACAATCTATCGATGTGTTGGGCTCGGAGTGGCGGTAGTGGAAGATTGGTCGAACGGAGTGGGAAACAGGTGAGTGACTGGAAGCGTGTGGGAAGCGTGTGGGAAGCGTGTGGGAAACAGGAAGGAAACGCGTAGGAAACACGGGAAAAAAAACACAAAGTCGTCAATCTAGGCTAGTGCAAATCCAAGTGGAAATGCAATAGAAAAAGAAACGAATCCGATAAAAGGTTATACTTGAAATGAATATCTTGTCCAGATCATGGCACTTAAATAACGATCAGGAAGCCGTAGACAGAGACGTGATACATTCTCCATTGGGAACACTAGGAACCACACAATGGAAGGCGCAGTACAAGCACATGCCAGGTTCAGTAGGTGTAGTAGGTGTAGTAGGCGCAGTAATCCAGCTATTGCTGTAAGCGGAATGTTTTCGCTAGTCCATCCGCGGATCCATCTTCGAATTTGTCAGTGGGTCCAATCGGAGTTAGTGTTTCGGCCGGGGATCGTGCGGCCGCAGCTCACTGCGCATGTGAATGTTCTGCTTTTTGCTCGGGTTTTACCCGGCAGACGCGAATTAAAAACGCGGCGTCGGTGTATTGGTATAAAATACCTAATTGGGCATGTTATTGCACGGTAGGAGGCTGCTTGTCTGTCTTAGAAGGTTAATCATCTTATTGATTGATTGCTATCCATACTATAATTGGACATCGTTCACTGCTGAACTTATTTGTCACGAAGTGCCATCTTCTTTTGCTTACATATTCATATAATAATGTCAACCTGTTTTGTCATGTGGTATTATCTTAATAACATGAACTAACGTCTTTGGTTCAGATCTGATCTGATCTTGTTTGGACGTCGTAAAGAAAGTCTTTTCTCGAGTCTTTTCTCGAGTCTTTTCTCGAGTCTTTTCTCGACCTTTTAGTCCGGGTTACCGTTGTATATATCCTTCAATTACTTTCATATCAGGTGCTGGCTGCGTCCGGGGAAAAAGAAAGAGAGAAAATTATCTTATCCACACTACGCGAAAAAGAAACGAAAAAGCATTTATACTTTATTTCGATATCCATTATAAGAGAGAAATACAGGGAGGACTCCGGGCCACAGGCTATTTTTAGATTAAGAAGAAAAAATAGAAAAGCAGCTCCAGCCACCATGGACCCTACAACCCTACCACAACCCTCGCCTCCACAGCAGCAAGCCCCGCCTGCAAACTTACAAGCCTTGCCACCTACAGTGGCTAGTCCTGCCCAGCAAATTCAATATAAAGTCCAATTACTGCTGCATATCAATAGCATTCTTATAGCACGGGTGATCCAGATCCATAGTAATGCTGCAGCACCTAATGCCAGTCAAGAGATTGCTCAGCATTTGAAGCGTGTCCATTCAAACTTACAGTGTATTTCGCAGATAAATCAAGGTGTATGGAATGCCAAGCCTTCGATTCTGGATGCCCCAACTTTGGATTCTCCGGCCCCTAAGCCCACGGGCCAATCTGCCAAGGAAATCTTGGCCAAATTGTATTTACTGTTGAATAGACTATTTGAGATATGGTAGCGTGTTGCGTGTTGCGTGTTGCGTGTTGCGTGTTGCGTGTTGCGTGTTGCGTGTTGCGTGTCACGTGCCGTGTGATTCAGACCACGTGCTAACCCTAATCGGATCAGGGCACGTGCGCGTAGCATTGAGGGTTTCGGTGCACAGCCCTGGCTCGGTTACCCGCTCTTTCTCGCAGACTACCCACTTTCCTTTTTGTCATTTTGGCATTTGCCCACTTTACAAATTCAGGCTCCAAAATAATAATGGCTTGAATAATAATGGCTCGAATAATAATCACACCAATAGTATCGATTTCTTTCTCCCTTCCAAATTGCCCCCACTTTTGCCCAACCCTGGTCTTATCCGAGGGTTAACCCCCTTACCCAATACGGAACATCCCTTTCTCCAATTTCGCCCAATTTGTTCCGTTTGCTCTTAATACATATTCAAATGAAATATTTCCCTATTTACAAGTTTTACATAAATCTATATATAAATATACATAAATATATATATATATATGTGTGTATAGAGTCACTTGATTTGCAAATCCTTTATTTTTTTCTTTTTTTACAAAGCATTAGAGCATTCGAAAAGCATTCAAAAACCAAAAAAAAAAAAAACCAACCTATATATATATATATCTATACACACACATATATATATAACAAGTTAAAACTAAAAACCCAGCCATGACTCCAAGAATTATTAATTGTGTGGGTCAATTACCCTATAAGATACAATTGGGATCCAATAATGACAAATATAAAGTCTCTTTAATTGAAGGTAACGGTCCCTTATACTCCTCCCTCCACTATCTAAGTAACCCTGAGAACGGGTATGAGCAGCATATCGTTGGTTGGACTGGTGAGCTTAAAAGAAACTCTTCTATCGATCTATCGGTTAAAGATTTGAAACTGCAAAAGAAAAATAAAGATAATACCGCCGACGCAAACGCTAATGCGAATTCCAATCAACCAATCTCAGATGAAGATCCGCTATATTTGACTAAAGAGCAATTACAAAATTTGAACGGGGCCATCCAATCCAAGTATTCCAAAGACGTTTCTCCTTCGAATGCCCAGATCCATCCAGTCTGGTTATTACGTCGTAATCAAAGTTCTTGGAGAAACTATGCTGAAAATATCATTTGGCCCACTTTCCATTATATTTTAAATCAATCCAATGATGGTGAAAATGAAACTAATTGGTGGTACGATTATGTGAAATTCAACGAAGCTTATGCTCAAAAGATTGGTGAAATCTATACCCCTGGTGATATCATTTGGATCCATGATTATTACCTTTTATTATTACCACAATTATTAAAGATGAACTTACAAAACGATGATTCAGCACCACCAATTATCACTTACTTCCATCATGCTCCTTGGCCAAGTAATGAATATTTCCGTTGTTTGCCAAGAAGAAAACAAATCTTGGACGGTATGGTAGGTGCGGATAGAATCACGTTCCAAAATGAAAGTTTTGCCAGACATTTCGTCTCAAGTTGTAAACGTCTTCTGGATTCCACTTCCAAGATGTCTATCAATAAAAGAGACAAACAACAATATCATGTCTCTGTCTATGGTGGGGATGTCATGGTAGATTCTTTACCCATTGGTGTAGATAAAGAAAAATTATTGAATGACGCTTTTACAAAGGATATAGATGATAAAGTCATTTCAATTAAACAAGCTTATCAAGATAAAAAAATCATCATCGGTAGAGATAGATTCGATTCAGTAAGAGGTGTGGTACAAAAATTGAGAGCTTTTGAAACTTTCTTGGCCATGTATCCAGAATGGAGAAATAAAGTTGTCTTGATCCAAGTCTCTACACCAACAACAAATAAAGATTCTCCACAAACGATTAAATTGGAACAACAAGTTAATGAGTTGGTCAATTCTATTAATTCTAGATATGGTACTTTGAATTTCTCTCCAGTACAACATTATTATATGAGAATCCCCAATGATGTTTATTATTCATTAATGAGAGTTGCAGATTTATGTTTGATCACCACAGTAAGAGATGGTATCAATACTACTGCTTTTGAATATGTAACCATCAAATCCAAGACCTCTGCATTCAATTGTGCCAATAATCCTTTAATCTTGAGTGAATTCTCAGGTAGTTCTATTGTATTAAAGGATTCCATTTTAATTAACCCATGGGATTCTGTTGCAGTTGCTAAAGAGACTCATAAAGCTTTAATAATGACTAATGAAGAGAAATCCATGTTACAAGGTAAATTATACCCACAAGTACCTACTATTCAAAATTGGACTGAAATTTATTTAGAGACGTTAAATCAAATGATGAATAAATCTAATCAAAATAAAAAAATGTCCCCAGCTTTGAATAGACCTATTTTATTTGAAAATTATAATTCTGCCAAGAGAAGATTATTTTGTTTCGATTATGATGGTACATTAACCCCAATTGTTAAAGATCCTGCTGCAGCTATCCCCACAGCACGTCTTTATTCCATCATTGAAAAATTATCTCGTGACCCCAAGAATCAAATTTGGATCATTTCTGGTAGAGATCAAAAATTCTTAAATAAATGGTGGGGGTCTAAATTTAAACAATTAGGTTTAAGTGCAGAACATGGTTGTTTCATTAGAGATGTAAATAGTGATGATTGGATTAATTTAACTGAACAAACTGATATGTCATGGCAAAAGAAAGTGATTTTCACCATGGAAGAATTTGTAGACAAAACACCAGGTTCCTTTATTGAAAAAAAGAAATGTGCTATTGTTTGGCATTATAGAAGATCTGTTCCAGAATTGGGTGAATTCAATGCAGAATCTTTAAAGAATAATTTATTACAATTTGCTGATGATTACAATTTAGAAGTCATGGAAGGTAAAGCTAACATTGAAGTTAGACCAAGAATTTTCAATAAAGGTGAAATTGTCAAGAAATTGATTTGGCATAAACATTCTGGTGAACAAGATTTTGCCAACAATGAAATTAATAAATCTTTACCAAAGGATTCCATGCCTGATTTTGTGTTATGTTTAGGTGATGATGCTACTGATGAAGATATGTTTAGACAAATGAATTCTATTGAAGAAGAATGGTCTACCATGTATCCAAAGGATAAAAATAAATTCAATAATTTTGGATTTTATCCAGTTACAGTAGGCTCTTCATCAAAGCAAACTGTGGCTAAAGCTCATTTAACTGATCCACAACAAGTTATTGAAACATTAGGATTATTAGTAGGTGATGTTTCTATTTTCCAAAGTCCAGGGACTGTGGATTTAGATACTAGGGGCCATGTGAAAAATAGTCCAAGTAGTAAAAAATCAGAAGAAGCTGCAGTAGCTTATGCTGAGCGTAATGGTAATTAATTTAGATTATGACGATTGTAATTGATTTGATTTGTAATTGATTTGATTTGTAATTGACAAAATATATATATATATATATATATATATATATATATACTCTACATACAGTTTGTTTTTTTCCTCAAGATATCGTAAATAATGTTGCTGTTGTTAATTCAAACAATACTAATGGTGAAATAGGGTATGATTATGTTGAGTTAAGTTGGAAAAAAAAAAAAAATATTTTATCCCTACTCTGATAATTTACAACTTATGAGTATCGATTAATTCTTTAATTTAATTTTGTCTTTTGAATTTCTCTTTCATTTAATTGTGAAGTAGAATTAATTAAATGCCAAAGTCCCAAGATATAAATGAATTTATAATGGAAATTAAATTTCATGGAATAATGGAAACAAGTCTTTGAAATTTTAGAAATTTTAGTTAAATCATGTTCGAATAACCTTGTACCGATATAATTTAATAAAATTTGTAAATGTAAAGATTTTTTCAAATGAAATTGAGAGGTGGAGGAAGAAGTAGAATCAGTGAGTGTTGAATAGAATGAGTTTTGTTGATAAAATTTTTCCAAATTTGAAATGAAAAATTCCTTTTCTTTATCAGTACTTGGTAAAGGGTTAGAATTAAATGGTTGTAAATGTGATGAAATCCATAAAATTATGAATGTGACGAAATAATTATTATTTTTAGTAAATAAATTCGATGAGTTTGATAAGAATATAGAATTGAGATTGGACCATGTGTTGTTTAATTTGTTAATAATTGAATGAGTATCATCTGATGAATTTGTTTGACTTAATCTTGAAGATAAAATCAAATATGAATTGAATAGGGCAAATAATTTTAAATGTGAATTTGAATTTGAAATAGATGGAGAATCGATTATATGTTGGTATAATTGTAGTGTATTGTCATTGGTGGAATCCAAATGAGTTGAAATTAATTTGAAATAAGGATCGTTGTCCTTTGCCAGGGGCAATGATGTAAAATTATTTAAAATTAAATCGTACCAAAGTGAATAAAAATCAATTAAATTTAGAAATTTTGAATACCAATTTTGATTAGCATCATGGAATGCTAGGGGGACATTTTTGGAAGATTTCAAGTTTAATTGAATGGATAAGATATTTTTTTTAATCTTTGGTAAATAAATCAATGCGAAATTTGAATTTTTTTCTGTGGAATTTATCAAATAACTAATGCTTTGTAAGAATAATAAAATGTTTGTTAAATTTCTATAATTGAAGATGGAAAAAAGATCGATTTTCAAGACGATATCGTTCAGGGAGATTTGCAACTTGTTGTCATCATTGGTGGTGAAGTTTAAATAAAGAGAGGATAAGTTTAATGAATTTGAATCGAAAAATGATTTAATTTCATTTAATTTCAATGTAATGTTTGAATCTCGTTTGATCAGGAAAAGCAAATCTATAATCAAATGCCAAGCTTTTAAATTTTTCGACATTGGACTTGCTTGTATGGAGGTGATGTTGGATTGTAAAACCCTGGGGATAATGAGATTGTTTTGCAAGATGTAGTTTAAATAGACCAACGAAATGAAGGAATTATAATTAATCCAGACGAAATTGGAATGGTTGGTTGGAAGAGAATTGTTGAATGATAACAAGTGTTTAAAAGTGGAATCGATCAACGATTTGTTTTTGTTTAATTTGATCAACCAAAACAGATGGATAAAGGATATGATGGAGAATTGTAAATTGATCCCAAAGTCGTGACTCGAATGATGGAGAATTGTCGTTAGATAGCTCTTATACGTCAACGTATCATCCAAAGCGATATTATATTGTTTGGGGTCGCCTTTCCACAGCGGCAAGTTCCATAATTTTACAAAGATACAATTGAAGTGTAGATTATTTTGTAAATAATGGTTTTTTTTTTGCAAATCCAATTGGTTGATCAAGGTAGATAATTGAGAATCAATTAATTTATAATTGATGGAATTGTCTAATAATAATAAAACGATTTTGAACAAGATGAAGTTTTTCTTGTGAATATTGAAGTTTGATCTGGAAGCAGCCAGCTTCGAGCAGAGCTCGATGGATAATTGGATCAGCTTGTAATATTGGAT
Source organism: Henningerozyma blattae CBS 6284 (assembly GCF_000315915.1). NCBI lineage: Eukaryota > Fungi > Ascomycota > Saccharomycetes > Saccharomycetales > Saccharomycetaceae > Henningerozyma > Henningerozyma blattae. Next base: position 878,351 of record NC_020190.1, on the reverse strand, counting down.
CAATTGAGATTCATTTTGGATCTTGAAGGAATTCTTATAAGCTTGGTCTATGTATTGGTTTGCCAAATAGTACAAAGTTTCATTTGATAATTTCTTTGGTTTTCTTATTATCTGAGTTTTGGCTTGCATGGTTGTTCCAGCGATGTCTACTAGAATGGCGTATTGCTAAGATATTTGACTAGTTTTTTCTATTAATATCATTGATAAACCTGCTCATCCATCACATGATTTACACACACGCGTCGGAGTAAAACCCAAAAAGATGTGCGTATCATGGATCTTGCCAACCGGGTAACTCTAATCGGGCAATCCAGTCGGCATAGCATAGGCACTTTTGTCTCATCATCTCCGATAATGAAAATTGAAAGAAAAAAGCAAAAAAAGAAAAAAAGCAAAAAAAAAGCAAAATTGCAAGAAAAAAAGCAAAAAAAGAAAAAAAAGACAAAAAAAAAGACAAAAAATAGCAAAAAAAAGCAAAAAAAAGCAAAAAAAGCAAAAAAAAAGCAAAAAGAAAAAAAGAAAAAAAAGACACATACCATACCATGGAGGTCCGCCCAGCCGTGCCAGGCACAACGCGAAACGACAGTAAATTAAACGATACAACACTACACAACACAATACGACAGTAAATACAGGAAAACGGCACAAATGACAGGAACATCTGGACACCTTCGCCTTAGCCTTAGCCTTGGCCAAGACTGCAATTCGGCAATTACCTTTATCGCCGACGGCCGCCGGCCTAAGGGGTCGTTTCTTTTCCCTATCTCTAGCCTCTGCTTTTCCCTTTCCTTTTCCCTTTCCCTTTCCCTTTCCTTTTCCCTCAATACCCCATACGGCATTCTCTCTGCCATTACGTCCTGCCGTCTTGCCTGTGGGTGCGGGGCCAAACTATAGCACCGCCGAGTTCCTGGCCCGATGCGGGGAAGCCGCCGGCTTGCCACGCATTTCCTCTTCGGGTATCGGCCCAAAACAGAACCGTGCATCCTTTGCTGCGGGCCTTTGTCTGGCCGCCGGTGCTTCGTGCTCCGGCATTCTTAGCGTGCTCCGGCGGAGATCGCCCCGCGACACAGAGCAGCCCGCAGGCCCGGCCCGGAGTGCTCCGAGCCGCCTGTTTCACCAGATCCGGGGACGCCTGCGGGTTTTTCTGGGCCGTCACCATGGCGTATTTTTGTTCTCCAGCATTCTCTCTGTCGTGGCCGTACGCGCGGGTGCCTGTGCCAGGGAGTTTCCGCGCAGGCCGTATTGGGTGACACAGAATGGGTGTGGCACAGAGAGCGTTGCAGTGCGCACAGAGACTGCCGCACGGGCTGCGCCGTGTTGTGAGGGCCTGCCAGGGTGGTGAGTCCTGGTCCAATGCTTTTTACTCGTGTATATAAAGCTGGTCAGTTCCCAGATCTGCTCGGCAAGTTGGAAGGTTTGTTGGTGGAACTTTTTATTTTGTGTTTTTCGTTTTGTGATTTGTGTTTTGTGTATTTCCCTTTTGCTCTCCATTGTTACCAATTGCTCAGCCACACCAGTCTCGCTTTTATCTCCAAAACAATTCCGTCCAGCGCGGCGCCAATTCCAACTCGTTCCACATCTCTATCTCTTTTGCTTAAACTTTTTGTTAACATTTCCGTTATTCTCTCTCTACCTCTCTACCTCTCTACCTCTCTCTTCCCTAGTTCCTCCCCCCCTAGTATCATTTCTTTTACTTTATTTCCCCAAAATTGCTATCCACAATGTCGGCCGTTCAAACTTCCCCAAAGAGTATCCAAATCATTAACAAAGATAACAGTTTGCCTCCTCTATTGTTGCCAAGTTTGTCTCTTTCTCTATCCAATCTCTCAAACTCAATTGCCTCTCCACCGAAACCTCCAGCCAGCCTTCCTTCCACTCCACCAACAAACACCACCGTACCTTCTTCTTCCAATACCCCTTTGCCTACAATAGTCAATCCTGAAATGTCGGATTATTGTTACAAGGTCAATTCTGCTAATCTGTTAGCACAATTGCCCACGCCTATTCCAACACCGCCAATTAATCATTACAATTATCCAAGACAAGTTCAATCTTACAATACTTCTCCAAGATTGGTCTCGAAATCTTATAGAAAAAATTCTTTGCCCACCAATGCATCTGCTACCAATTCGGCAACCTCTCACACCCTTTCCAAAAGACAAAGAATAGGTCCTTCTTGTGATAATTGTAGATTAAAGAAAACTAAATGTAATGCTAAAGTGGAGCTCATTCTATTAGACTCGAATTTGTTGATCAAAAACTCGAATTTGAATTTGATTTTAAATTCAAGTATCAATTTGCACTATACTTTATCGCCACAAGATTTGAAAAACTTGAAAGATTTTGTCATCTATTCCAATGACTTGAATTATTTGTCAATCTTGAACAAAATCTCCAATTTGGATACCGATACTCAAGTGATAAAGCATTTGGATAAATTGCTGATTTTCACCCCCTGCAGTAATTGCTGTAAGAAAAATAACCACAATTGTTTATTCTCCAAGGGGTTCACAAGAGCTGATATCAATACTTTTAACAAGTTGTTGAACTTACCTGAAAACAAAGGCAAATCAATCTACGATTTGAATTTGAACGATTACCAACATAGCCACTACTAAATTTTACTTTTATTTTTACTTTTACCTCACGTCTCGTCTTGTCTCGTCTCGTCTCGTTTCTTCTTTTTTTATTTTTATTACTGTTTTTTTGCATTTTATATTGTATTATATATTCATCACATTTAATTTTATTATAAGCGTTCGCGCTTCCCCTTTTGTACTGCACCCATTTCTCAGCACGCCCATCGGAGAAATGATCGACGTGTTTTTTCCATCATCTCGCAATATCTTTTCGGTCCACATCTCCACTCCACATTTCCTTTTCAAGAAACCCGCAATTTTTTACCATTTTCTACCTTGCTTCCTATCGGAAAAACTCGGTTTATTTCAGCTTTTCTATACATTCCATTTTCCTCTTTCGAAGTGCCTCATTACAAAACTTCTTTGGCCATGACGTAAGACGGGCCTGCTTCCCTACAGATCTTCTCTTTGTCCTATTTTATCCCATCCCATTCCAAACAGAAGCAGCTCCTGAAAATATCCGTTTCTGATCGTTTTGGGATATTTCCAAATCAGTATACTTTTGAGCTGATTCACAACAAGTCGTGTGCAAGAAGCCGTGTACAAGAAATCTACGTGGCAAGGGTCATTCACCGAATAGTAGTTTGCCTCAACTGTAACATTTATTTGTGGTTGAATCCGCATGACCTTGACGTCACAATTGATGATAATGAGCCTATGCAGGTGAAATTTCAAAAAAAAAAAAAAAAAAATAGAAAATAGTTATTCAAAACTGGACTACGATATATGTGTATGTGTGTCACGGTCATGTATCGTAAAACTAGCAACAATGGATTGACGAGAAGCAATATTCAATAGTAAATTCTTGTTAGACAGATGAGTTCTTTGTAATATTTTAGTTGCAATAATTTAGACATAGAACAATATTCAAATGGAAAGTAGCAAGATAGAAAGTTCTAATACTTGTAAACAACGTTACACTATTTTATTTTTTTTTAAATATTTGTTTAAAAATTTACACATTTGTTAAAAAAAATTAATTACAATTCGAATATATATGCACAGTTATAAATACATATATATCCAACTTATAATAAATTTTTTTTCGTCTTTGCTATATTAATGATTGTAATCGAATAACAATTATTCCCCATCATGGATAAACATTCCCTTGTTCAAAGTTTAATCGCTTATACCACCATATTGATTAATATAAGCTTCACCATGAATAAATGAACGTTTTTTTCTCCTCAACCACTTGAATTTGTCCAAGAAATTACAAGTAATAATTGAATTCTCTGTAACAACATCAATACTCCATTTCCAACTATCATGGACTTGATTTGTATAAAACAAATTAGCAAAAGATTTAATATTTCCATCCCAACTACCTTGGGAATCCAACGATGAACCTCGTATTTCATATTGCGACATCAAGTCCTCATCATCTGGTACATTATATGAGACCCAGTTCGCCTTTACCCTTTCTGAGCAATCATTTTCATTACTCTGTTCTATCTCAGAATTATAGTGATATGTACCATTATAGCCTGATTGAAATTGTTTAATAATATCTGAAACCATTTCATCCAAGCTGTAATGTTCTAGATGGGTCGCAGTATGCTTCCCAAGCGCAGTGTTCCAATGGATTGTTGTAAAATTTGTTAAATTGTCTGCTTGAATAGAAGTAGCACTGCTATTTGTCATTGTTAGTAGTGGCACTCCCAAACCAGCATCTACAAATTTTTGAACAACTTTAGAATATGTTTCATCTGGTGGGTAGAATACAATCGAAGAATCTTTTAAACCATATACGGGATAAGTATGCTCAGTTGTATTCTCGAGGTTATATTGGTCCAAAAATGTGGTAAAGATGTGACTCGCAAGAATATTGCTGGCATTATTCTCATCAAAATTTCTATGATTAAATTGCTCTCTAAATAGACCACGAGCAGTGATACCACATGTTAGGAGCACAGTAAGTGTCAACCCAATAATCATCGTCCAACATTGAGGAGCAGTGGGCACGATGCATAGAACAGGCTGCCATGCTGTAAATAATGTGGCTGCTGCACTTATCAAAACGCCTGATAGAACAGCAGACTTGGCCGCGTCCCACTTTGTTCCTCTTTTAACCAATAACTTTACTGTTCCCATCCATAGCGAATGTTTCCTATGATGGAGTGAAACAACATTAAGTAATAACGCTATAAACAGGAATGTAAAGAAATAACAATATATGCCTTTCTTTTGATTATAACTAGCTAATAAAGGAATCATCCTTCGTTTGATTTAACCTAAAAGTTTGTGTGTGTGTGAATGAGTTTAACTTTTATTGTATATAACAAGCTAAATTAGATAATATATTAAAGTTATTTACAATTTAATTTGATCCTATTTATAGTTTTTAAAATTGGATTTCAATATGCATAAACTATTAATTATATTACTATGCCACAAAAGCAATTTTTTTTTCTATTTTTCATGAAAGAACATTCTGGATTCAATAGAATCTTTTATATATGTCACAAAAACGAATTGAATGTGTCTATGGAGTTGGAAAAACATAAATATTTCTAAAATTTAAGGGGTGCTCCTGATTCAAAGAATTGTTGTTTTCTTTTACATTTTTATGTTCTTTTCTCACAAAAAAAAAAAAAAAATTGCGGGGACTATTTTTGTGGAAAGCTAATTTACAATAATAAAGTTGATCAATGGAATTAAAGGTTAAGAAAGCAAAAATATATTCCAGTTACTCTTTTTTAAGTTAGCACGTTAATGATATATTAAAAATTCTACACTTTAACTTAATTTCAACTCTCTCTTGATCTCGTAGTAAATTATTATCTAACTTAAAAGTAATAAATATTCTTACTGGGATTCAAGAGAGTTAGACATTGTTATACAGTGTTTAAGATGTAAAGACGATTACTTTATTTAGACATATATAGTAAATACTATAACTAAAATGAATATATTTCTTAAATAGTTTTTTTCCATATAAAAAGAAAAACACATTTTAAACAATAAGTCACGTGATAAAAAAGTCTTTTACCACTTAATAGAAAATGATATAATCATATTCCAGCAATTCTAGTGTTTATAATTTTAAATCAAGACTAAGTAGCTGAAAATATAAAGTAAAAGGCTATTTGGAATAAGAATATAAAAATAGCCTTTTTAATATTTTGAGATATAGAGTTAAAAAGTATTAATAATACTCTCTCTTAGAGCAAATTAGAGTATATTATTTTCCTTTTTAAGTGTACTTGTTCTGTAAATGTTTTTATTAACTGAATCCCGTAGTATAAAATTCATGTTAAATTAATACGCTCCATTTTATTTTATATTTTAAAAATTGTAAATTATCTGGTCAGTACTTGCCTTTAAATTTCCTATAGTGTCTTTGTTTTAAAACTTATTTTTTCATGTTGTAATACGAGACTGACAGGACAAGGATGGTGTTTCAGAGTTCTGAGATCAGTAGTTACAGGTTGTATTACACAAGATTATTGTATCTCCCCTTGGTCCTTCTCTATATAGTATATAATAGTATATTGATCTATACAGGCTCCTTATATACTTCTTTGGAGCTGGACAGTTCTGGGTGCATAGTTACAAGATGCGGTACACTCATTGAAACCTGGGCGTCATTCTAACTAATAGGTGTCCGAGATGAACCAGAAGTAGGTGCAGATTCAGTGGTTACAGTTGATATTCCACGCCTGCTGAATAGTTGTTTCTCAGCTGTGGTCAGCTGATCTGTCCTCTCTCGAGGTTTCTCTTGTACTGATTTCTTGTAAGTATTACGTGAAAGGCGACGGCGCTTAGACGGTTTTACAACATTTCTGTTGTAAACCAACTTAGGAGTACGATACACTTTAAATAGTAACTACCAAAACTTGACTTAACAATCTTATTAACTTAACACCAGTTAATCCTTCGAACTTACGAATATAATTGTTGTTCTTTTTAAACTAAATAACTATATGAAAGAACTATAAATTTATGTCTTAAGTCTGGAAAAGCTGGCCTTTAAATACTTTTCAAAGGTCAACGCCAGCTTTTCCATTTTACTTTAATTGGACTGTTTATAAACTTACTTACAAGGGTAGGAATGCACAGTTTGAGTAATGCTGGCTAACTAGTAGAGATTATGCATCGAACAGATATTCACAGGTATGCAACTAGCAGTTGCTCAGTGTTATGTATAATTTCTAGTTAGCAACTTGTAGATGAGTATAAAGTCAATCTCATATACAACAATTTCAGGAAAACTTATGGGCATGTGGCGTAGTTGGTAGCGCGCTCCCTTAGCATGGGAGAGGTCTTCGGTTCGACTCCGGACTTGTCCAAACTTTTTTTAGCAAAAAAGCCACGTAGTGCGACTTACATTATTTGCCTGTATAAATCAAGATCACGTGATAACGGAATGAATATGTAGATTAACAAGTAAGTGAATCATAAACATAAATTCTATTTAAGAATCTAAAGCTAAAAGGAATAAACTAGAGGGTTAAAATAGAACAAAGAGGTAAGAACTAGAAAACAAAAAGAACGAAACACAAAAGATGGAAGTATATAGTGAACAAATCGGAACGTAATAATAATAATATTTAACTTACATAGGCTCAGGTATATAGTTGTATAGTTTAATAAACGGTTGGTATTAAACTGGCAGCCAAAAATATATACTACTGGGAGTAGCAAAGCTTAAAATTGTTACAGCAAAAAGTTAGTGGTCACGTGATGAAACTATAAATGTTTTAATTGGGTTTTCGGTGTACTGTTCTAAAATACTTAATATAGTAGGCTATAGTACTTCCAGGAAGCTAATTATCTATCATAGGAAATTAAATATACTGTTTCCTACTATTAATTCAATAGTTAGACTTAGTTCACTGCTAACAGTATATGTCACAAAATACTAGCCTTATTTTGCTTAATTCTATATAAGATAATATATAGTTTATGCTATAACTTAGTATTAAGTATATTTATAATAATATGAACCAATGTCTTTAGTTCAGATATTATGTGGAGGTCGTGATAATATTTTCACGACTTATTAGTCCGGGTTACTATAGTAAATATCCGTCATCCCCCAGATCAATGATTACTCTGATTTAATAGTTGATCTTCATAATGGGATATTTTCTCATTTTTGGTTCTTGACCTCATCACCAAACATCCTCAGGATAAGCTTATTGAATGCTATGTCTCCAAGCGGTTTCGTTAATAGGTCTGCAATATTGTGTTCGGATTTTACATAAAATGGAACACTTAGTCCTGTCATGGTAATTTCATTAATGAACTTCTTTCTAAATCCAATATGCTTAGATGCAGAGTGGTCTTCAGTTCCGATTGCTGTAGAGATGACATTTTTATTATCCTCGTATATCACTATCGTATTTGTATTTAGACTAAAAGTTTCAAATAATGATCTCATCCATAAACTTTCTTTGTAGACTTCAGATAGTCCAAATAACTCCGACTCATACATAGAAATTGATGTTGACCTTTGCTTTTTCGAACACCATGATATGGGAGTACCACTCCATGTAAATATATACCCATATTGACTTAGTATTGATTTACCTGTTCCAAAGCTAGCATCTGAGAATCCAATTAACTCATTATCTTTATTCTTCTTTGCTTGAAAATATAGTTTTCTGTTAATTGTTCCTTTTATATAGGATAATGTGTGCATTAAAATTTTCTTGTCATCTATTGTGGGTTTGGAGGACTTTGATCCTAATTTAGATATAGCATAGGACAGGTCAGCTCTAGTACAGAGACTAGCCCATAGGATTGCACCAACAATAGATCTATATACTGATGTTTCGTCTTTGTCTAGAGGTGTCGAATTGTCTTCGTTTAATGGGATGGGAATTTCAGACATTGGAGTTGCACGTATTTTATGATTCTTATCATGATATCTCTCTAGTAGTTCGGTTAAGTATATTCTCTGATCAAGGGATACACTACCATCAGGATAGGTTATAAAGGTCATTCCCAGGTATTTCTTAACGCTTCCCATGTCTTTAACATCCCATTCCTTGTTCATTTGATTGAATAGTTCTTTTCTTAGATTTGGGTTATCTGTAGCAATTAGGAAATCATCAACATATGATAAGCATATTATTACATTATGTCCTATTTTCCTTAGATAGATATTCTCATCTACATTATTTACCGTGAATCCTTGTTTAGTCATGAAGTTTCTCACCAGATTTATCCATTCCTTATTGGATTGTTTTAATCCATATACTGTTTTGTTTAACTTCCATAGTTGTCCTTTTGGTAAGTTTAGAATTTCTAATAAGTCCTTGGGTAGTCCAACTAATATTTCTTTATCTATTTTACTGTTTGGAAACGCTGTTGACACATCATATTGTTTAATGTCTAGCTTCATTGATACACTTAATGCTATAAATATTCTTAATGTTTCCAGTCTGGATACTGATGATGAGATCTCTAATTCATCAAAGTCTATTCCAGATATTTGCTTGAATCCTTTACACACAAATCGGGCTTTGAACTTCAGGAACAAGCATTTTTCGTCTGTTTTCTTTGTTAGTACTACCTTTAGTGGTATTGGCTTAATACCGTTTGTCTCATCCTTTGTGATTGCCGTGTATACTTCCATTTTTATGAACGAATTGTGTTCCTCAATAATTGCATTAATATAACCAGTTTTGTCTTCTCCTTTCAGATAGTAAGTGAAGTATTTAGGTTGTGACATTAGGGCAAATGCTATATATCCTACAATTTCTCTGTCTTTATTTTTAACTTCTTTTAAGTATTCTAGCATCTTCTTCGATGGTTTTTGTTTTCTACCTCTTTTTGAGTATGTTATTAATGGTACTTTTTCTATTTTGTTTTTATTTTGTTTAATTTTATCTTGAGTAGTTATTGTATTATTTTCTTTTGCTGGTTTATTTACTTCTTCTGTAATAAGTTCCTTTGGTTCTTTTATTATTTCATTTAGAGCTTCGTCTAGTAATTGGTTTGTTATATCCGGTAATTCAATTGGTGGAGGAAATTTTAGTATTTCTTTTGTTAGTCTCTTATGTTTTATCGGCCCTGTTTTCTTCCTTTGAGTCTTATTATTTTCTGAAGTTTTTGAATTTGGTATTGTTATGTTATCTTTATGTTTCATTACCTTTTTCTTCTTCTTCTTTCTTGACTCAGTGGAGGGTCGAGAGTGTTTAATTGGTTGTTTAACTTTTAGTGTAATATGTTGGGTATGATGCTCCTCCGCATGAATAGGTTCTTTGATTTGTTCATGCTCCCCCAACTCAGGAATTACACAATCGTGAGAGGTTGGGTTGCTGGGAAGAGTAGCAAGTGGCAATTCTTCTGAGGGGAAATTTGCCAATTGTTTTGTTTGTGATATGGTGAGAATGGTTTTAAGTTTATTAATCTCTTCAGGGTTAACAGGAGTAGGTGATAGTGGCGATTGCAGTGGGAGGAGGGTGGTGGTGAGTTCGGTGGGTTCATCTAGTGAGACGTTTGTAATACCATCCTTATGACACTCTGTCGCTGACTGGGGCTGAGTTGAAGAAGTCATGGGCTGTTGGCCGATAGGATCCGATGTATATTTGTTTGTTTGATCATGGTTTACATTAACTATAGGGTCGATGACTAAGTTAGATGGGGTTTTAACTGCATTTTTGGATTGATGAGAACCATCTTCTAACTTAGGAATTGCAGACCTCAGTAGAATCTCATGATACTTAGGTGTGGGTGTATCATCTAGTTGATGTTCATCAGTATGATGGATACTTAACATAGTGGATTCTTTATCAGAGTATGGAGGTTAAGTTTGTTCTGAAATCTTTAGAGTTCTAACCGAAGACTATAGACCCGTGGAAGTGTTAATGGTACCTTTGAGATTTTCGCCTGTCCCTGTGTTTGTAGTATTGGATGGAAAGACTGGGGGGTTGAATGAGTGATCCTTTTGTACTGTTGGGACATTAGATGTGGGTTTGTTATAGGTAGATGAGTTCTCAAGGGTGGTACGTCTGTATGGAGGAAATGATCTAGGTTGTTTATCATCAGCCGTGGATTTATTGGAGTTGGGTCCATTTCCACATTCCATCTGATGATTGTCAGCACCTATCTTCTTAGCCATGGTCCTTATGTAATTATAGGTACCGAGAGGCGTGATATCATACATCATATAAGATGTACATTTAAAATCATCTTTAGCCATTACCAAATATGTATTACTATCAGAACCTTGTCCAATGATAATTAAAGGTATTACTGGAAGTGAGGTAGTATTCTTACGGATTTTTAATGGAAGTGCTTTTGCTATTGCATCGGAGCCAAATTTAAGTAAGAATTGGAGTTTGGGTTGGGTATTATGAAGTAGTTGGAAATGTGATTTATCATGTTTCGAGTCTGGTACGATGTTATGTAGGATGACTGCATATTTGAGGGCATAATCGAGTAGAAACTGAGAGTAAGTTGTGTTTGTGGGTAGGAGTATAACGTTGGCCTTTTTCTTGATAATACCATTTGATTTCTCAACAAGACCATTTTTATTTGGTTAATATGGTGGTAGTGGCTTTCTAGATATTCCTGCTGATTTCAGATAGTTATCCCAAATGATATTATGAAATTCTGTTCCTTGATCACACCAAATTTCAGAGACGGGGTCGTTAGGGAATTCATAAGGTGGGAATGTAGTTGGCTAAAGTATGTCAGGGTAGCCTCATCAGTTTTTCTTGGTATGTTATCTATTCATATATAACCAGTGAATTCATCTCGAATTACAATGAAGTTAGTATTTTTGCCTTGAATTAGATAAGGACCTATTAGATCCATATGTTATCTCTCTAACTTTCTAGTTGCAGTATTATTGTGTGATTATTGCGAGGGATAGATAGGGCTTTAGCAATGGTACATTCTTGACAGTTATCAATTTGGGCAACTATTTTTATTGATACATCAATAGGAGGAATCATTTTTGATTTGATTAGTTTTCGAATGGTGCATATTGGTACATGACCTAACATTATATGGTAATTAAGTGCCGTGTGTAATGGTCAATTTATCCTATTCAAAAGTGCGGCAGTGTCTGATGTTGGAACAAAGTCTTCATTTGCTATGAATTTGCCCAAGTTAGAATAGCGGTTCACTTTAGCAGAGAATACTTCAAGATCCATATATTTAGGGATAGTTGGCGCTGTGAAGCAGTAGTCTATCATAATAGGCAAAGTGCAGATATATAAGTTATTTGATAAATTTGCACCTATTGACGTTTGTGTTTGATTGTTCAATATCATCCAGTAGTTTGCTTCATCTTGCATTAATGTGTATCCTAATCGGGTAAGTGCATTAGTAGCAAGCAAGTTGCAACGCGCTTCTGGGACAAATACCGCATCATTGATGACAATTATTTCGTTATGTTCCAGTTGAATTGTTAAATTTCCTATATGTGTCCCTATAATGGTATTATGGTCATCTACTCCATTTATTTCTAATTGTATGGGCCTAATATTTGAGAGTAGATTTTTGTTACAAATAATGCATTGGTTAGCGCCTGAATCAATAATTAAGAAGTCATTTAATTTAGTTTTATTTGTGTTAGCAGTAAGAGATACAGTTCGGTTTTTAATTAAAACAGGTTATGAGCCCTGGACATTAAGTTAGGAGATCTATAATACTCTAATCCACTAGTTGTAAATTGTCAGAACACTTAAAGATGAATATTATACGAGAAAATAAAAATAAATTAGACAAAGATGGAGATATTATTATGTCACCATCTACACCTGATGTATTTACTCAACTCTGAAATTACTACGGTGAGAAGGATTACAACCCAACAATTACTGATGAATGTAATAAAGCCCTCCAAAAAATACAAAGTGAATGAAGCATTGCAAAGCTTAACTCCTTTAGGCAAAAATGATAACAACTTTGAAAGATGGAATAATTCCATTGAGGAATTAATTGAGTTTATTCCAATCGTAAAAATAGTACTCGAAAATCAAAAACCAAGCCCAAGATTTAAAGACACAAAGCTGATTAGAAAAATTCTAGAAAGGAAAGTCAAAGAAGCATTGATGAGAACAGTAGAAGAAGATGAGTATGTGAAGAAAAGTGTTGAAAACAAAAGTTGTATTGAAAAAGTTCAATGGATTAGAGATAGAAATGCCAATAATTCAATGAAAATAAAGGCTGAAGACTTTTCATCAACCTACAAACTGATAAATGGAGAAGAAAAATGTGAGGACCTATCAAAATGTTATGAAAGAACAATGTTGCAGATAGAAGCAACATTCGGATCAAAACCACAATATATATTGCCGGTGATCATTCTCAATGGCATATTAAGATTTAAAGACTCAATTGGGAAATTACCCTTGTCTTCAGAGCAAATTAAGAAACTATTTATTGAAGAAGCAAACACCGATACAATAGAAAATTCCAAATTCTCAGAAGAAATGGCAAATAGAATTACACCATACATTCAAATCTTAAATAAATTCAGTAATGATCAAATAAACTTCACACTTGATACACAAACTTATCGTGAATCAGTTCACCCAAGTGAATGACAGAATTCTTCTGTGCTAATTTTGAATATCTCAAAAACTGAAAAACCATTCAAAATTTTAGAAAGTTATTAAAATATCCACAATTCGCACTTGAACTAGAAATACTAACCAGTGAAATGGAAAAATTAAGGTAAACGGTCCGAGATTCATTACCAGGAATATATTCATTAGCAGATTTATTAAGTACGATATTTGTATAAAATGTTTCTCACAATATTCAGACTACAAATCACATAAGTGTATTGAATAATATGAAGCTGAAATAGCTGTCTATAGTCTAATAAATATTAACAATAATCTTACATTAGAAGACACTATTTCACAAGATAAGAATGGGCAAATTGATCACCGTTCCCAATCACTATTCCACCATACCTTAAATGTTATTCAATCTGGTTCTCCTGATATTACAGCTCTTCTCTAGAGATTAGAGTCCGATGATAAAGGGAAAGAGATACATCGCCATACAATTAAAACAATAAATCAATGCTAAACTACGGTATAGTAATTCAATTAGATTTAACAAATATTGAATAACTTACCAGGTGACTACGATATATCTTGTAATTTAAATAATAATAAATATCAAACATGATACCAGTCAGTATAAGGCTAATGTTATTACTTATATATAAAAGAAAAACTAAGTATTTTTGATTTAAGTACTTTCTAATAATTTAAGCCCTTAAAATTCTGTTTTTTTCTCAAACTATACAGGTATGATAATTACTAGTGTTACAACTACACGCATTTATACCTTTAAATCAAGAAGGTGGATCAGTATTTAGAAATAAAACCATTTTTACACCAATTGTTCTATTATTTTTTATTTTTTTGAACTCCTCAAAAGTTTGTGGTTCAATAGCTCTCCTGTATTTTTATTTTTATATCCTTAAAATCTTGTTGTTAGATTGTGTCTCATAATTAAAGATTTGAAGATTTCTACCAATACCCTTGATAATTATGCCTACACTACTAAAATATTATACCTATAAGCTTGGAGGTATATAAGCACATAAGTAAATAGAACATCATATTTTAAACGGTAGCACGATTACTTACTATTGTTAAAAATTTTACAATGGCGATAGAAGTATTTTTTTTTCTGGCTTTTCTGTTTAATGACACCTCTTTTCATACTCTCTTTTTTTATATATATTTATTTTCCCCTTTTTTTCCCTCATTTTTTACCAAGTGACACAAAAGAAAAAAATAATATTTACTTCTTTCCATAAAATATTCAAACATTTAAGATTTTGAGACTTCAGTCTATCATATATTAATAATCATTATCGATAAAACAGTTTTTAAATTTGCATATAATTATCTGAAGTGCAAAATAACCATTCTCTTTGTTTTCTTGGAACATTTAAAAAAAATAAAATACATACAATAAAATAATTAATCTTAGATTTTGAAAGACAATGTTTGATCCAAATGAAAAAAAGAAATATTTTTCTTCTAAGAAAAACAAAAATAATGGTGAAGAGGAAATTCTGAAAAATATTCCTTTCAATGTTAATTCCGGACGAAATAATTCATATCAATCAAATTTTGAACATTTGAATAATGATACATTTAACGTAGAACCCTTTACGAATCAAATTAATTCTCAAGATTTCAAAAACGGTTTTAACTATAGTCAAAAATTCTCCAAATTTGATAATGATAGCTCCCATAAAAGGAAAAATTATGAATATTTTAAAAATAATTATAAAACTGAGAATCCAAATAGCTTTATCCTTGAAGATATTTACGAGAAAACTGATTATTTAATTGGCCAAAATTTAAACGAAAACAATTGGATAGATTCGAACAATTGGCATTCTACAAAGATTAAAAATAAATTATTAAAGAATGGAACACTAACTTCAGTTCCACATAATTTCTCAAGTTCAAATACCAATACACTCTCCAGTTCATATTCAAATACGAATAGTGATAACACTGGTATCAATTCAAAATATACGTTAGATACCAATACACACTCCAAAACGGATTCTGATTCGAATTCGAATTCAAACACACTTTCAATTGGCAGCTTTGATAATTTTGTTAAAATTGATAATAAGAATATTGATAATTCCAATAACGTTATAAAAATGAAAAATATAACAAATTTTGAGAAATGTACAGCTCTATTTATAAAAAACCTAGATTCAATAATAACTGAGAAAGATTTGAACACTTATTTTAAAAAATATGTTTCATTTGTTTCTTCTAAGCTATGTAAAGATTCCAAGACTCAAAACTCTTTAGGATATGGGTATTTAAATTTTAAGGATAATTTTGAAATTGAAAAGATAATTGATGAAAACTGTTACAAAAAAAATATCTTTAATAATAAAAAAGAAATTATTATTATGCCATCAATTAGAGATAAAACATCTCTACAGAATTTCGGAACAAATGTATTTTTTAAGAACTTACCAACAGAAAATCCTTTGCTAACAACAAGATTCTTTTATGATTATTTTAAAAAATTTGGTAAAATTATTTCATGTAAGATTGAATTTGAAAAAAAAATTGGTTTTATTTTCTTTAAGAAAGAAACAGATGCAAAAAATGCAATTGAACAATCAAATGGTCAAAAGTTTTTGAATGACGTGATTTACTGTAATATCCATTTTAATAAAATTATAAGAAATTTAAAATTTGAACAAAATATAGTTAAAAATCCCGTTCCTAATGAAATTAGACATAATTTGACTATTGAACCCAAATTAACACCCATTAAAAACACTATCCATATTTCAAATTTACCAAATTATATACTGAAAAAGGATATTTTACGGTTTATGCCAAAATCGGTAGATAAGAAAGATATAATTGTTAAGACACAAGATAAAACCACAAATTTAAGAGAAGTATTTATAAAATTCAATGATTTGAATGATTCTACAGTAACATTCGGTAAATTAAAAGACTGTGAATTCGAAGGGAAAACATTAACTGTAGATTTAATATCTTTCCCTAAGACTTTAGAAAAATTAGCAAACGCATCATCACCAGCAAAACTAAGGGTATATTTAGAAAATCTAAGCGTTGTTTGCAATCCGGAGTTTTTGAAGTATTTGACAGTGCAAGAAAAAATTGATGTGAAAGATATAATAATTACATCCTATATTCAAGATCCCTTAACCTTTTTTGGCTATATATCATGCAAAGAAAGTAAGGATGCATTGAAATTATATAAATTTCTCAAAGGCAGATTAGTTGGTGGTAGTATTATTAATACCTCTTGGGAATCACATGAACCTTTAAATGCAATTAAAATAGAAGTGAATAAAGATGAAAATATAAGCGAAATTAAAACTAGTACAAACTCTGAAGCCAAAGCTTCTGAGGAAAATAGTAATGTCCTTAAAAGACCTATGGATCCAACTAATGTTAAAGTATATCCAGATTATATTATTTGTCTCAAGAAATTTTCACCGCCAAAAATACCTTATTACTCAGAATTTAAAACAAGAAGACAAATTATTGATCAACTGAAAAAGAAAATTAGGGAAAAAATTGAATTTATTAAGTTTCCATTTGCTACAAGAGAGGAAAATCTAACTTGTATCGCAGAATTTATATTTGATATTTATTGGAATGGGGACGGAAAGAATATTCTACTATTCTTAAATCAAGTAAAATATATTCCTCAAACTAGACAATTATTCCTTCAACAGATTGAAGAGGCAGCAAGTGTTTTAGGATTTGGAAGAACTTAGCTAACTTGACAAAAAACTTTCAATTTAATTTAAAGCTATTCCTCTTCTTTTTGTTTTATAGGTATTTTGCAATTCTTTTTATAAATTGAATCCAAGCTTTAGAATTAATATTATTGGCTATTTAAAAAAAATATTAAATTATATTTAAGAAGAGAATTTTTATAGTAATTTTACCACTAAGTTTTTATCAAAATAGAAGTTCCTATATAGTATAACATTTGTATATAAAGTAATTAGCACATCAAAAATTTGAACATATACTCCCTGGAACAAGGACTGTTAGTGTTATTTAGTTTATTTATAATTTTATTCAACTGGCAATAGCCATATTATGGGAGTATATATCGATATATATATTCATATATAGTTGCAATATATATATACTGTAGTAATTAAGATAAAATAAATAACATCAAGGAATTATTAGAAAACAAATAAGATTATACAATTTTGAGGAATTTACCTACGGTCTTGATATTCCCTTTTATCTTTTTTTGTTTGCTTATTTTTTTTTTATTTTTTGTTTTTTTTAATTTTTTAAGATTTTAGTTTTAAAGGAATCATCAATTTATTACGTTAAACCAGCTCAACATAATTAGCTGGGAAGATACCCTCTCTCCCACTGACTCTCCCAGTCCACCAATCATTTTGAGATTCTGACTTTTTAATAATAGTAATAACATCACCCTTTCTGAATGATAAATCGCCTCTTTCTTCACCAGTAAATGAATATAATGCGACAGCTTTTGGAGATCCTGGTACTGCATCGTCTCTTGTAGGGATACCTGTCATACGTGAAGGACCAGGTGGAGAAGCTGGCGCCTGTCTATCGTAGGAACCACCTGAAGAATATCTATTTATATCACGGCTACCATTGCCGTTACGGGGACTATTCCCGCTTCTGTAATTGTCATCTCCATATGAACTGTTTCTTTGGTTTTGATAATAGTCTCTAGAACCACCACGCTGGCTATCATTAGCACCATAATCGCCTTTACCATAATCCCTATCTCTATTGCTACTACCGTAATCACCCCTACCGTAATCACCACTAGCATTTCTACTGTTACTACTGCCATAGTCGCCCCTACCATAATCGTCTCTATTACCATGACCATACGCCCTATCATCATCATAATCATCACCTCTTCTAGTGGAACGACGGTCATCGTAACCATCATCTAAGTATTGACCTCCTCTGCCACCACCTCTACCACCTCTATTGGCTCCACCACCACGCCTATCATCATAACCATTATCATCGTAGTCATCATCATAGTCATCATCGTCGTAATCCTCACGGTAGCTTCTAGAATCGTCACCATCGCCTCTCCATCTACTTGATCTAGTGTTTGGCCTGGCTGAAGAAGCATCACTTGAGACGAAAGAGTCTGGAATATCTGCATAGAAACTTTCATTGTCATGATCTTCTCCATAATAGTCATCATAAGAATTCTTATAGTTGAAAGCTCTAGATTCCAAAATACGGAACAATGGATCCACAGCTGGAGGTGGTCTAACTTTACCACCTAAAATTTGTTTAGCATTTACATTTCTACCATAAAATTTAGCATTGGCGTCTCTTCTTTCAACAATAACAGAACCTTCTACAGAAATACCTGCAAATAAACCTTTACTCTTAGAGTATGCAAAGACAGATGAAAGACCACCTGTTGAAGCCGAAGCAGCAGCTTCAGCGTTTCTACCTAATGGACCAGCAGAAACAGAAACATTACCACCTAAAGTAATGGTACCGAATTCTGAAAATGATTTAACTGCATCTGTTGTGTTTAAGATAAAGACGAAATCTGTCAATTCAACACCGACTAAACCACCAGCACCAGCACCAGCCATAGAGATACCAGATGGAGCAGACCATGTACCATCACGTAATCTTGCAACAATAACACCTGAACCAGCTCTACCAGAGAAAAGAAAACCGGCTTTTAAAACAGTAATAACAGCTAAACCTTTAGCTCTCTTTAAAACATCTGGTGGAATGACTTGATCTTGACCAAACACTTGGTTTGGTTTAACAAAACTTCTTAAAATGTTTGCAGCTTTCCTAAAATGAAAATAGTATAAAAGATATTAAAAACAGAAAAAAATAGTGACCAAAAACCTTCGTCAAAGAAATCTCGAAGGATTTTATAGAATTATTTTTTTTCCAGTTTTATAATTGAGCGATGTTAGTAAATGAAAAAATTCTTTTAAACTAAAGCAATCGTATTTTCTTCAGATTGAATATAATAAATAGAATGATAAATCTATACATACTTTGATTCAGCTTTTAAACCTCTTGGAACAGGATTATTTAGACCCATATTATATTATAATTATGAAATATTTATGTTGATATATTCTTTTTTTATTTTTTATTTTTTTATTTTTTTAATATTTAACTTACTTCCAATTGAGATATTCTTGTAAAGTTTACAAATTGTTGCACTTGCTAAATTGATTGTAAATTTTATATTCTTCTAATATTAATACTTGATATATTAGTTTATTAATTATTAAAGATTCGATTGAAGGGATATTCCGAATGGGCAACAAAAAAAATCAACGGTAAAAAGTGTAATATTGTATGTTAATAGATTGGATATGTAATTCAATTTGTTATTTAAAATTTATTTGAACTATATCTGATTAGCTTATAATAGTTTATATTATAATTTTTTTAACTATTAGTTAATTGTTTTAATTATCTTTAACAGTTAGAATCTCCAAGGCAGTTTAAGGAATTACGGATATTCCAATGCGCCACCTTTTCGCAGAATTTGCTTGTCCTCATCAAACCTCCTTTTAGGGAAGCCCTCCCCTTTTTCCCGAATTTTGCCACTTTATTCAAAATGGAAATTCGAGTTACTGACGGGTAACCCTGAGGTTTCACAGGGTAACGCTGGCGGCTTTTTAGGGTTATAAAGAGAGAATTTTGTAGAATAAGCTATATATAAGATGCTTCAATTTTTTTTCTTTTAGATGTATATGATTGAATTATATAGATATGCAAATTTGGTTTTATAGAACAAGGTAAATAATAATGGTTTGAAAAGTCTTAATTAGTAGAAGAGATTTCTTCGTTTAAAGAAGCTAATTGTTTGAGAACAGCTGACTTGGCAGTACCACCAATGGCATTTCTCTTTTCCACACTCTTTTCAAAATTAAAAGTTTCGAATAAATCCTTTTCAAATCTTGAATCAATTTCTTGATATTGTTCCAAAGTTAACTTATCAATACCAGATAAATTTAATTTTTCAGCCAAGGCGACACATTCACCTGAGATGTGATGGGTTTCTCTGAATGGAACACCTTTCATCACCAAATAATCAGCTAAATCAGTGGATAACATGTCCATGGTTAGTGCTTTTTGCATATTTTCCTTTTGAACAGTTAATGTAGAGATGACACCCGTAGCAATTAAGATCGAATGCTCTACTGTGGTTAAGCAATCAAATAAAGGTTCTTTATCTTCTTGCATATCTTTATCGTAAGTAGATGGAATACCTTTCAAACTCATTAAAAACCCACTTAATTGGCCAAATACTCTACCAGATTTGCCTCTTAATAATTCTAATGAATCTGCGTTTTTCTTTTGAGGCATCAATGAAGAACCTGTGGAATAAGCATCACTTAATTTAATGAAACCGAATTCAGCAGTAGAATAAATGATTAAATCTTCGGAAAATCTTGAAATATGATTCATGAATAAAGTAGACCAAAACATGATATCTACAATGAAATCTCTATCGGAAACTGCTACTAAAGAATTACCAATAATTGAATTGAAACCCAATTCATCTGATAAATATTGTCTATCAATTCCATATGGATGACCTGCAATTGCCCCAGCACCCAAAGGACATTTATTTAATCTTTCCAAGACTTGTTTCAACCTTTTATAATCTTCAGTGAAATAAGTAGCATAAGAACTTAACCAATGGGACCATCTAATTGGTTGAGCTCTTTGTAAATGAGTATAACCTGGCATTAAAATATCAATTTCATTTTCAGCTCTCTTTGTTATAACTTGAACTAAATCAATCATGAAAGGTAATAATTTTTCGACCAAGATATCACGACAATAGATTCTTAAATCTGTGACACATTGATCGTTACGAGATCTACCTGTGTGAACTTTACCTGCGATATGAGTTCCAATGATTTCGCCAAGACGTCTTTCATTGGCAGTATGGATATCTTCATCATTTGGGTGACGCTTAAAAGTACCATTATCCCATTCCTTTTTAATTTCACCTAAACCATAATGAATTTTTTCCAATTCTTCTGAAGTTAATAGTCCTAATTTTTGCAGACCTGAAGTATAAACTTTTGTACCTTCTAAATCAGCTTTATACATTTTGTAATCATAAGGTAGGGAAGCGTTATATAAATGCATCAATGGATCGGTTTCACCGGTGAATCTACCACCCCATAATTTTTGAGTACTACCAGACATTGTATTTTGAATAATTTGAATTGATGTGAATTAACTTAGCCTACTTTGCTTTTGCTTTGATGTACTTCTTCTTCTTTACCCGAAATCTTATTCTTGTGAGAATAGGGATGCTTATATATATTCCTCATTGGCGCTTAATTTATCGATTTATTATATTATAGTCATTGAAAAAAAAAAAATAAATGACACAGAGTTCCTTAAAACGGAGTAGTGTTTATTAAGGATGACGCAGAGTTTCCTTAAAGAATGAATGGGTTTCTACATGAAGTAATCATGACACATCTTGCCGTTTCCGGCCGAAAAATTAGTCAAAAAAGTTAGATTGTTTTTGATTGAAAAAAAATGCAATTAGCGATGAGTACAAAAAAAAAAAAAAAAAATAAAATAAATAAAAAATTAAATATTAAAAATATGTAATGAAGAGTTTGTTTGTTTTTTGTATTTTTATAAAAGTAAAAATAAATAAATATTACATACATTATAAATTCATCTATGGTTTGCATCTACCACTGAAACGAGGGTATAGAGAACATTCTCTGACAGTGAATCTGTTACATAACCAAGCTAAGATACGTTCAGTACCAATACCGTAACCACCGTGAGGACAGGTACCGTATTTTCTTTGGTCAATGAACCAGTAGTAAGCAGATGGGTCAATACCTTCACGCTTGAAACCAGCTAATAATTCATCAGTAGTTTCAATTCTCATAGAACCACCAGTAATTTCACCAACAGTAGGCATCAATAAATCAACAGATTCGGTGACACGTGGATCGTCAGTGCAACGTTTCATGTAGAAGGATTTGATTTCGACTGGGAATTTAGTTAAGAAGATTGGGACACCAATGGTATCGGTCATTTTTCTTTCAGCAGCTTCAGCGATGTCATCACCGAATTTGAAAGGTTCACCTTCTTCGTTCTTAATATCGTGTTCAACAAGCCATTTGATGGCATCTTTATATTCTAATCTCATAAATGGACCCTTTGGAGCGACGAAATCTGGGTTCAATTGTTTTACTAATGGACCGGCGACTGGGTCTTCCAAGACGTATTTGATGGAGTTGATGACTAAAGTTTCTAAATGGTCTAATAATTCATCGAAGGATAAGAAAGCCAATTCGGCTTCGATATGTGTATATTCAGATAAATGTCTTCTTGTATGAGATTTTTCAGCACGGAAAGATTCTTGAACACAGTAAACATCACCAAGGGCTGGTAAACAAGTTTCCAAGTATAATTGAGAACTTTGAGTTAAATAGGCTTCTTCACCGTAATAATCTAATTTGAAAAGAGTAGAACCACCTTCGACTTGAGTTTGAACCATACATGGGGTAGTAACTTCAGTTAAACCTTCTTCACGATAAACTCTTCTAATGGCAGCCAAAAAGGCATGTCTAACTTTCATGACGGCAGATAAAGTTTCACCTCTTAAGGTCAAATGACGTTGATCTAATAATAAAGAAGGATCAGCACCTTCAGCTACTTTGTTGGTAAAGGCTTCATCACCAGATGGGGCCAAGCCGACAACTTCGTAATAATCGACAACAAGTTCTACACCACCTGGAGCAGCTTTACCTTCTGGAACTTTAACAATGGAACCGTATAGAGTTACAGTGGATTCAATAGTCAAATCAACAGTCTGTTGAGCTAGAGCCAAGTTACCTGATAAGACACATTGTAAATAACCTTTACCATCTCTCAAGACAATAAAGACAACTTTTTTGTTAGAACGTAATCTATGGATCCAACCAGAGACTTTAACTCTTTCACCGACAAGTTTATAAGATTGATCGATTTTGACTTTCTTGGCTGGAGGTAAAGAAGTATCTTGTTCGATAGTGATGTTTAAGTTGGACAATTGTTTGGCAACCGCTTCTTCCTTTTTCTTCAATTCTTGTTCTTTTAGCTTGATGGCTTTTTTCTTTAAACCTTCGCAACCTTTACGAGCTTTCTTCAAAGCAGATGCAGAGATTTCTTCGTAATCATCAGTTTTAAAGACGAACAATTTTGGTTCAGTGGCCGAGTCAATGCTTTGGAATAATGCAAAAGCTGGGGTCTTGAATGGAGCGTCTTTGGAACCTGATTGAGTAGGTTCGTCGACACCAATGGTATCATTGATATATATAGTAGACATTATATTACGAATGGGGCTTTTTCTGATGAGAAAGAGAGTGTGTATGTGATGAATGGTTTTTGCATCGATTTTTTTTTACATTTTTTTTTTCATTATTTTTTTTATACTTTAAACGCGAGACACTATCGTTTGGTACGGTTAAGAGGGAAAGGCAAAAAAATAAAAAATTATGTTAAAATACAATGCATAGCATGAGTCATTTTAGAATGAATAAATACAAAAGAATATATAAGAAAAAGTACAAAAGTGCAATAGTGGCAAGCAGAGTCAGTTGAACAGAGTCAGTTGAACAGAGTCATTTCTTTAGCTAAGTAGGAATTGAACCACATATAATTATCGAAGTATAAGTGATGGCCGGAGTTTGGAGCAATGAAGACGTTTGATTTCTTATTCAAAGAGTTTAAAAACTGGGAAATCTTGAACCCACCAGTTTTATTGATCCAATCGGATTGACCGTAAAGCCAAGAATATTCCACATTGCTTCTGCGAATTCCATTGTTTGTTGTAGATTGACATGTAAAGAATTCTTCTTGTAAAGGCGTACGAGGATCTCCGCCGGCTTTAAGAATGTGGCTTAGGGAATACTCTCCGGATCCAGGTAAATTGAAAATGGAATAAGCATAAGTATGTAAAGCCAAGCTTAATTCATTAGAGATTGTTTGATTTGAATGGAAAAACCGAGAATACGACCAACCACTAGTCAATTTAGATCCGAGGGGGCCCGAGATTCGAACCAAGGAAAATGGTGAATAATTACGATCCCACAAGTACGTGTACCAAAGGGGAATATTGGTCAGCGGGTTACTGGCGGGATAAAAGCCTGCTGGAGAACACATGATAATCTTTCGGAAATCCGAAGGATGGTTGTTCAAGTAATGGCACATGATATAAGCGCCCATGGAATGAGCTGTGACTAGATTATTTTCTGGGTGGGCAAGTAACCCCTTTTTATGGAACCAAGTTTTAAGACGTTTTTGGAACCAATCCAAGACATCTTTTTTCGAGTATATTCGTGGGTTTATAGTTCCATAGGGGAATTTAAGTCGTGAGGAGAATCCGTACCCTGGTAAGTCTACAGCATGAATACACCAATTATCCATTGATAAATGCTGTAGCGTATTGATATAAAATCCAAGACCTGCACCATACCCATGAATCAAGATTAGATGTTTCAATCGATCATACGGTGTTGAAGTGTTTGGTAAGATTTGAAATTCATTGATATATTCATTTTCATTAACATAAGTTTTAATGATTTGCCCTTGGCGGGGATCATCATTGCCACTGGTGTCATTACTATTATTGTTATATAGCGACGGATAAAAACTTAATTGGCTCAATAATCGGTCCTGGAAAAATTCCGGGTTTGTCTTAAATTGGGAATAATCACGGATGGAATCGGTCATTGATCTGGGGAATAACCTAGGCAAATTTCGAAGAATTTGTGGCAATGAAGCCGCTTTAGGGGCCGTTGAGGGTTTTAGGGTTGCGCTGGCAGAAGCTGAGGGCAGACGAGATGCCGACGAAGACGAAGGTGCATCGTGGGTTAGGGTTCTACGGATCCCTAGGGTTTTGCGAAAGCCTATAGTTCCGCGGAAGTGCAGCATGCTATTGGCGGTTGCACGTAGGGTTGCACGTAGGGTTACAATTGGGATTAAGGTTGGAGGCACTGGCGGGCAGGGCGGCGGCTGCGGCAGCTGGCTGGCTGGCTAAATGACGTAAAGGAAAACCTAAATGTGAACGAAAACGGATCCACGTCGGTTGCGGTGGCGGTCGCGAGGGCAGTTGGGAGGCAGCTATTTATAGGCTGGTTTATAAGCTGTCAACACCCAGTCCATGGACAGCACGGCTGGTGCGGCAGAACTCGGCAAATGGCGTGCCCAGGGCCAGCCCCACAATATCGGTTGCACAGATAATGCCGTGGCGCACTGCGACATTACGCTCCGGCATGGTCTGAGGTGGGCCGAAATGAACCGAGAACGGCGGCCCGCCGCCGTGCACCCAATCAGCGCTACGCAATTTCTGTGCTGTCTCTTGAACTTCGGCGATTTGCAACTTAGAGGCATTGCAGGAATATACGGGCACGTGCTGAGATATGTGTGATGACGAATTCGGTGGCACGTGATTATTCGCCGATCCGGCAAAGTCCCTTTGGAATCCCATCGTGATTGTTTCCCAAATTGAAGTGACGCTGTGGCTGCCAGGTAAGTTGGTCACGTGTGCACGGACACTGTCCACGCCGCTACCTGTCCACGTGACACCAGGAATGCCCTGGGAGGATTGGAGAAGCCCTTTAATTTGGTCTAGTTGTGAATCGACTAATAAGGTCCCATGATGATAAGCACGGCCACGTGCTCCGATCTTGAACGCGCTGCCGCCCAGCTTATGCGTGCCGTCCAACGTGATATCGCCACGATCAGTAGCTTGTAGGCGGCTATAAAGTGTAGTTGGATCACGTTCTACAAGCCATCTTACAAGTTTAGTAGTGAATTCTGTTCTTGTGAACCCATCACGCGTGGTCACGTGCGCGTAATTGATATTACCCCAATCATGCACTACGGCGCCGCCTCCGGATAGACGTCTTACAAGTGGGATCCCTTGGGCAATAGCACGGCTTACATTGACTTCTCTCCATAATAATTGATTACGTCCAATGACACAACATGGATTATTGATATAAAGAAATAATCGGTTATTCTTAACTGAAGTAGCACTAGTACTCTCTGGCAAAGGGGTATGACGAAACAAATAATCTTCTAAGGCAAGATTATCATACGGATCTTTACTCACACTATGAAGAACAAAACGGCCGCTGCACGTGATGAGTGTGCGAAGTTCGTCGGAAGTGACTTGTTTAGCGATATAATTTTTCAACATTATCGACGGGCCGCTTTTTTCTTTTTTTATTAGAGACGAAACTGTTTGTAATGTTAGTGCTTGTAGTACAATGTTAATATATATATATATATATGTATGTATGTATGTAAAATGAATTAATCTCGGGCAATAAAGTTTGTCAGAAAACTTGTCACCGATTCGGAAAAACACGTTCATTTGATTGTTTTACCTTATTTGTTCGGTTTTTCTTTCTTTTTTTAAATATTTTCTTCTTTGCACGCCGCCGATTCCTTACCGTTTTAAGACACATTACCATGAATAATCCCCACTCGGAGATCTTACAAGTATTAATACAGAAAGTATTTGAAGATCCTTTAAATAGGCAACAACGCTTAATTCAAATACATGCCATATCTCAACACACAAGTCTTAGCTCGGTAAAACAGTTTTTAACAGATCTGCTCTGCGACAAATATCAGGCACAATATGACAAGTATCCTCATTCTTGTTCGTTTATTTCTTTAGTAGATTATCATTTAAATAATTATGATCTCGTTTGCAATATTTCCCGTGGGAGATTTTCTACTGAACAAAGTTTCGAGCAATTGAAGTATTTACCACTTCAATCTATCATCAAAGACAACAAATCTTCTTTATTTGATGAGTATTTGCAAATTTGTCATCATTATTACACATTACAAGAGCCGGCAGAAAACATCAGATATTGGAATACCATAGGGAAAATCACACACTATTTACAAGAATTTTTCAACTCGTCTGAGCCTCCGCATGTCTTTTTCAATATAAAAAATTGTATCGAGACTTCCTTACAAAATTGGTTTGATAATGGAAATTCGAAATCGTTTGCCAGTGTATTAGTTAATTGGAAGAAATTGAAAAATATTTTCAAATTATGGTCATTAGAATATGAAATTGATTCAGCTTTGCTGCTCCATAATTTGCCACTTATCATTGTATCCCTGCATCAGTATAATCTTACTCCAAATGATATGACAAATCTACTTTCATTCTTCTATCAATTATCTCCTACTACAATACAGCTTTTCATAGAAAATATCGTACCCACACTAATCAAGCCATATTCGCCATCGTCTTTCTCCCCTTTCATTTCTCAACTAACCAATTTCAACAATCATTCCCAAGATCCTTTATACTCACAATTTATAACATATCTCAATCAATATCATAAAGATTTGATTTCAACTTCAACATCATCTCTATCCATGAAATTTTATAAAGATTTTTGGAATTACCTCATTGAAACAAACTCATCAAGCTCCGTTATTCAATCTATTCTTGTGAATCATACACCGGGTCCATTGAATTTTTTAAATAAATATTTAAAACAAAAATTATTTAAATGGGTTATATTCGATTTGCAGAATCAAATTTCAAACAAAAATGAACAAACTATTTCATCCTTGGCTACTCTTGATCAATTTTTCAAAATGACAACAACCAACAACTCCCAAATAAATGAATCGTTATCTCATTTACACAACTTATTAACCACAATCTATCCACCGACGATCTCAACCCATTTCAATTTCCAATTCAATCAAGTTATTTTATCCAAGGATGAAATGTTCTGGTTTGGTAATGCTCAACCACTTTCCTCCCTCACCACTACTACCACCACATTATGGCCTACTGATTCAATGCAAGCATTATGGTTAAATCTTCAAGAAACATACACCAAAGAATCCAAAATTTTACAACTATCATCCAACTATAATATTGTAGAAACAACAACACCAATCACGCTCGTTTACAAAGATTTACAAGGTCAATTGCACAAAACGGAAAATATAGTTATCATCTCTAATTTATCAATTGCGTCTATTTTACTTTTATTCAACACTACGGATTCTATCTCACTTTCCCAATTGAAACTTAAATTACAAATAGATTCAAAAGAGAAATTTGATTGTTTGAAAAATGGGCTGATCACTTTGCAACGATCAAAATTGTTGAAATTCGATACCAATGGATTGTATTCAATTCAATTGCTTCTATATACAAAAAAATTTCCAACAAAAAAATACGTCATCGCTTAACCTTTTTTCATCAAGCTTGTTTTTGCGTACAAACAAACGTGTATAGGCGGGTTTTTAAAAATAAGCAAGATTCTCAAAATATCATCCTTTACATTATATAAAAAAAAATACAAAACAAAACAAAGCAAAATACCCCCCCCCTCATGAAATGTCCTCTTCAGGCATCGAAACTGCATATCGTATATCAAATGATCTCTATAACCTGAGGATTCAACGGTTAGAAACCATTATCTTTGAAATTTCCGATGTTATCACTACAGCCATTGAGGATCATTTTCAAGAAACAGTACTAGAACAACAAAAATACCCCGATTTTGATGAACAAAAATTTTATGATAAAGAACAGATTTTAGATAATGAACTTGGTCTTGTAGGCTCTTATTCTACTTTTGGTGAAAATAGATTCATAGAAATGGTTTCTCTATGTCATTCGTTAACTTCCATGAAACTATATTCGAAATTAGAATCATCAACTTCAAAGGATACAAAGGACAAATTCGAATTAGTAAATCAAAGTAAATTGATTACAAAATTTATTAAATTTATTGATGAAAAGGTGGATTTCTTAATAGAAAGATCAATAGACTTATATATAGATCCAATCGAAGATGTGTCTTCTCAAGAATTATCTATGTTTTGGCAACCAATCATTAAAACTTTTAGGTCTATCATTAGATCCACTCTACCTGTTTTCCAATACGTTAAAATAAATTATCCAAGATATGCTAAAAATATCCCCAATAATTTAACGGTACCTCAATATTTAGAGAAGCGATTGATTATATATTTAGAAGAAAATATTGGTTCTCAAAGGATGGAATTCTTTATTGGTGATTATTGGATCTATCTTTGGACTAAAAAAAAAATTAAATTTGAAAAAAAATTAAAATTAAGCTTAATAAATTGTCTGTATAATATCAATTATACTTTACAAGATTCAAGTAGTAAATCAGTAGATGAGATTATGTCAGAACGTTTGCAAAAATATTTGATTGAAGATTTTAAGTTACCTGTTAATGAAAATTATTTACAATCAGTGAAAAAATATTTCCAACGAAATTCATACCTGTGTATGTCTGTTTCATTAGATTTAGTGGTAAAGATGAATGATGTTATGGTTGAAAATACAATTATGAATCCAACAGTATTTCGTCAATATTTTAAAAGTTTATGTGATTCATTAAAAGTTAATGAGGAAAAATCCATTCATCTTCATAATGAACGTGATACACAATTGAATCTTTTAGATGTGAGAAGAGCTTTCAAGAGTAGACATAAAATGCCCCTTTTTAACGATTTGTTAGTCTCCAATATTTCCTCTTATTTAAATGAAGGCCATTCCAAATATATGAGAACAAAAGATCCTTTCTATTTCCTGCAATCAATCATTTTATTATTTATTATTACCCGTTTATTCAATGATGTAGATAAAATGATTTTTAATAACGTTCATTCAATTATGGGGGGCACTATAAAATTTTATGAATTTATTGTTCGTTTATTTGATGTTTCAATAAAAAAAATTATGACAAACTCTTTATCGGCTTCAGATTATTCTGATAACCTTTTCCTAATAGATTATCTTCTTAGATATATACCATTGGAATTAACCATTTTAAAAATTCATGCATCTTTCATCTTTAGAAAACTAATTATTGAAGGTCCTGAAAAAGTAGAAATGATGTTTAAACTCCCATTTATGCATTCTATTTGGAAAGCCTTAGAGGCACAATTCAAAACTACACCAGAATATCAGGAATACAATTCTTTATTACAAACTATTCAGCATACCACAAATATTTCTCTTGCATATAATTCAAATAATATGGATATCGACTCTGAACTACTCACTTCCATCTCACCATTATTTTTAGAAAAATTGAAAGTACCAGTTTCATTATATTCTCAAGATGATGAAAATCCAATATTACCAGCATCCTTGGATGAACAAATATCTGGATTAGAGTCATATTTCCGATCCTCTAATAAACATGATACACAAATTGAAGTCAAACAAGCATATCATCTTCATAGTTGTGAAGTAACTTCACCATTCATCTTAGGAAATGGTAATCATTTAATATTCCAATTAAATTTATTTCAAACTTGTGTTTTAAATTTATTTAATGATTATTATACTTTATCCTACGATACAATTGCCAAGAAGACAAATTTATCTTCAGAAAGTTTAGATCCAACATTAACATCTTTCCTTCAAATAGGACTTTTAAAGAAAGATCGAACTAATAACTTTTCAATAAATAAAAAATTCCATCCTGATAAGAAAAGAATTAAAAATGGGAAATTAAGAATTAGTGTAGCTCCATCGAGAAAGCAACAATATACAAATCTAAGCAGTGCAGGAACTGAAAATAGAGAGGGAAACGTTTCCATGTGGCAACAAGAATTATTAAAAGCTTGTATCACCAGAGAAGTAAAGGCTAGTGGAAATGGTTTGAACATGGAAGTTTTACAAGAGAAGGTTTCCACTTCTATTCAAGGTTTTAGTGTTGGTGAGTTCAAAGATGCTCTCAATAAAGTTGTTTCGGATGGTATTATTTTACAGAAGAATGTAAATTTTTATTTTTGAATGATTTTTCTTTTTTTTTGAAATTTTTTTTTTTTTTGAAATTTATATTTTCATTATGTTTTATATATATATGTATCTATGTATGTATCTATGTATGTATCTATGTATGTATCTATGTATGTATCTATGTATGTATCTATGTATGAAACTTTTTCTTTATAATTGAAATTATATCAAAAAAATATTTCTTATATACAATGCCTTTCTGGGGTTTTTTTATTATTTTTTTTTTAACTTGATCTATTCCAATATTATATAGCTTAGAAAGATCATTTATTTATCATGCATGCTAATTAAAAAATAAAAAATAGTTCGTTAAATTACAACAATATCAATCAGCTTCAAAAGCTTGATCAGTAGTTTCTATAATAATATTTAAAATATCCTTTTGAAATTCCTTCTTCTTTGGATCAGAATCCTCTAAAGATGAAGGGATAAGGATATCAGCCCAAGCACTACAAATTGAGTTTATAGTAACACTATGCGTTTCACCTTGAGAAAATAAAAATTTGAAATGGAACAAAAGTTCTCGCAAAGTCCAATACTGTGGCTCTGGAAGTTTATATAAGATTCCGTGCATGTATTTTATTTTCGTATCCATGTATGTAATATTTAAGCATTGTTTGAATTCTTCTTCTAAGCCTGGCGGCAAAAGAGTTTCTGGTAATGAAACAAAATAAGCTTGAAATAATTTGGCAATTTTGAAAACATATTCTTTGGTTGGAATTTTATCAGTACGTAAAACAGTAGATATTGATTTAGGGTCGTTATTAATTTCAGTAATTAAACTTTCAACAGTTTGAATATTAAAAGAATCGTCATATAGGTCATTATATTTAGCTCCATTCTTTTGAAGAAATTCGATGCATTTTTCAACAAATATTGGGACAGTATCATTATCATGTTTAGTTGTTTCTTCCAAAGAAGAACCAAATATTAGAATATTGTTATTCAAAGGCACTTTTTTTATAGATATATCAAGTTCCGTGGTTTCTTTTGATGATTCATCAGAGGAGAAATGAAACTCTTCATTTATTTGAGAAAGAATTAATTCAAATCCAGTATCAAGATCTTGAGAGTAATCAGGTTTAGGATCAAGCGATATAAAATGATCATCAGATTGAGCTGATTCACGAGGATTAGAATTAGACTGAATTATGGAAGCAGGCGGTATTATATCGTTAGTAATTTTTGAC
This sequence comes from Henningerozyma blattae CBS 6284, assembly GCF_000315915.1. NCBI lineage: Eukaryota > Fungi > Ascomycota > Saccharomycetes > Saccharomycetales > Saccharomycetaceae > Henningerozyma > Henningerozyma blattae. Next base: position 846,184 of record NC_020190.1, on the reverse strand, counting down.
TTTGAAGAAGTATTGGACGAATTTCTTGAAGTATTAGGAGAAGATGATTGGGCATGCGAATTGTGGCTAGTTACCTTCTTTAGTGGCTTATGCGAATTAGTTGACAAAGGTGACATACTCCTTATATGCTTTACACTTCCGGAAGGAGAGGATATAGAAGAAGAACTATAATTTGTGGAACTAAATGGTGATTCATTTTCAGTTGAAATCATCCTTTTGGCTAATCCATTTTTCGTTTTCATGGGAAGTTTCTTTTTAGTTCTGGCACTAGAAGATGTTTTAACATTTTCACTTGAAGGAACTAGACTGTTTAATTCTAAATCCAATGGAACCAAATCAGTGTTGATTAATAACGAATGTTTTTTAGTGGGCGAATTAAATTTATTTAGGAAATTGTATAAATCTTTTTCATAATCTATTGAATTAACAACTGTTTTCATTGATTTTGTAGATTTTTCACCAATAGGAGAAATTGATAGCCCTAATTGTAAAAACATGTTTTCAGTTAGGAAAGTATATTTTTTTAATTGCATCGTCATAGCCATTGACATTTCAATGATTAAATTTTTCAGTTCAGATATTAATTTTGGTTTTTCTATTTCAATATAATTTTTCCTTAAATTTTTGGAGATATTGATTGTAGATTTATAATCTCTAATTGAAGCATCAATCTTTTTTTGTAATTCATCTTGTTGTTCTTTATGAGTTTTAGATCCTCTTAATGTTAATTTCGTTTTTGAATTATCATTAAGCAATCTTAAATAAGTCTGGCATAATGAATCATAACGGTTTTTTGATTTTTTAGAATCATTAATAGAGTCCATTAAATTTTTTTCCAATTTCCTTGATTTCTCTTTAATAGATTTTCTTAATCTAGTCATGATTAGCAATAAAGAATTTAATTCATTAGATATCTTATCCAGGGAATTTGCATACTTCAACTTAACTTGCGCAAACTTTTCATCGAACGTGAGAATCTGTTTAGTGAAATTAATCAAAGTTGAATCAGCACTGACTTTTACATCATTAATATTAAAAAATTGTCTATGATATTTAGAATAATTTTCTGAATTATCTATTTCTAAAAGGTACTTTTTACGAAAATATTTTGATAATTCCTCACAATAAAGTAACAAATCTTTAAATTTTGTTAAAAGCGTTGGGGCTGCTATATCTGAAGTTAGAATAAGGTTTATTTCTTTTGATTCAAGGATATTTTCTTCTTTAATACTTTCTAATTCTTCGACTGACATATTATTCAATTTTTAATTACATTTAACAAATGATTGATAAATATTCTTTGAATTAATAATAATTCCTTTTAAATTTTCATCAATAAAGAACTCTGCAGATTCGTTTAAAAAAAAGTGATCATTGCAGAACTGAATAAAAATTCAATTACAGATTCTAAAACAATGCAATTCAAAAAAAAAAACAAAAAAAAAAAAGAAAAAAAATAATAAATCTTAAACTTTGTATAAATATGATGTAATTTTTCTATATGAAACAAGTAAATAAATAAAACGATGAACAAAATGAAACAATAGGTGAAATTATATCAATACCTGGAAACGGGAATACCCGAAACTGGAAATTCGCGTATAAACCTTTTAAGTTAAAAATAGCAAACGGAAATTATTTAGATCTATAAAATGACAAAATAGAAATCGACTTTTTGGTTAATTCATTTACAATTGTCATCCATTCTAAACGAAGAAAAGAGGGTTTAATGTTTTAGTATACATTTGCGTATGGATTTATTTATATTTATAAATTTTTAAAAAATGCTGTTTCTATAGTGATGATTAATAATGATTGATAGGCCAATTCAGCTTACGAATTTGGCGCAACAGGCTTTAGGGCATACATTCTAACTGGATATAGTTCTTTTGGAAGACCCTTTTGTCTTTCAGTGGCGATTAATTTTAAACCGGCCTTGTCAAAGATTTCTCTAAATTTATGATCTGATCTGGTTACTGACGAATCTTGTGGATCAAAGTCATCTGTATCACTGGGGGTATTATTTTCTTTAACTATAATAGTACCGTTTGGTTGTAAAGTACTGATACATTTTTTAAAGAATTCAATCAAATTTTCATCTGGTAAGTGCCCAACACACCATTGACACCAAATTAACCAATATTTATAATCCGCTGGAGGAGTCCAATCTTGCATACCAACATCGTAAATAGTACCAATCTTACCTTCCTCCATTAAAGGCTTTAATTCTACCTTCATCTGATCGACGAATGGTATGACAGGTTCTAATAGATCCACTCTATTTGAATGTTTTACTAATAGATTTTTCGTGACTCTACCAATACCTGCGCCCATATCGATAGCATACATTTGTGATTTATCCACAGGGATCATTCTTGATTTTAATTTTCTCAAAAAATGGTTCGAACCTACAACATCCATGGCAGGAACAACGGTTTCTTCACCATATCCTCCTAACACACCGTCAACAGTAGCAGGTATGCTTGTCCAATAATCGATAGCATCATCATAATTGATATTTGAGTCAGCTTTCTCTGTTGGTGTTGGGTCCATATTTTATTAATTAGTTTGTTTTAGTTACTCGTGATTAGTACTAATATAGGGTCTTATCAGTTATAATAGCAATACAATAATAGTCATCATAATTACGAATGTATAAATTTTTCAAATATGAATAGTTTTTTTGCCCGATGGCTTTTTCCGTTTTAAGATTTGTCGTTTAATTAGGGCCGTAATGATTGATTCTTGGTATTAAACAAAGGGTAAAAAGCATCGTGCAAACTTGGAAGAAAACGTATTACTTAAGAATATTTTTAATGAAATATATGCATGATTATTTACATATGGAATATTATATATTGATCTGAAAAATAGGTAATTATGTGAGGGTATATTGTTTAATTTCTTGTAGAGGAAAAGGAATAAATCCAACTCATTAATCCTCTGATTTCTTTATTCCATAAATCCTTTAACAATTCAGCAGATTGTCTAGTAGTAATCAAATCACCTCCTATCAATTTCTCTTTAGCCAACTGTCTTTGAATAGGATCGTTTTTCACGTCTCTATTTAATATCGATTCAACATCGTTATTCAACTCTTGCCATTTCGAACCTTGGTAGGGTCTAAATTGTAGAACATGGCCTGCATTTGTATACGAAACGGCAGCAGCAGTGCCTAAACCTATCAATGCTAATTTTGTTACCACCCGCATTTTATTTGTTGCTTAATTTCCCTTAATTATATTTTTATATTTCACAAGGCTCTACTTGCAAAGCTGGACCCTTTTTTTCTTTTATTTATCTCTCTTTCCACTTTTTTCAATAATAGTTCCTATTAACCGGAATGTGTGTTACAATGAGTATCATCGTTCTACGTCAATCTCATGTATTCATCCAACCAGCTTTGTTCAGGTTTGTCTCTGTTCCCGTTCTTTGTCTCAGGAATTCATTGCGTAAAATTTCTCGGACTGAATAATACACACGCCTATTGCCTGACTCCAGCGATAACTAGTACCTGACTTCTTCTAAGGAGACTGTATAAAAATAAGCTTGAAATTATACCAAAAAAAAAGTTTCAAAAACTCTTTTGAAGTTGTAAAACCGCACGACTCATCACACTACTAAGGTAGCAGGATAATAAAATGCTTTCACGTTCTATTTTAGCTCACAATTCTGTCGTTACCAGATCATTGGCTCGTTCTTTAGCCTCATCGGTCAAGATCTCTCCAAATCAACTATTAGTTTCACAACATGTGAAGGATGTTGATCCAGAGATATTTGAGATTTTGAACAAAGAAAAGAATCGACAGAAGCATTCTATTACTTTGATTCCATCGGAAAATTTCACTTCCAAATCCGTTATGGATTTACTTGGGTCTGAAATGCAAAATAAATATTCTGAAGGTTATCCTGGTCAAAGATATTATGGTGGTAATTCATTCATTGATGAATCTGAATCATTGTGTCAAAAGCGTGCCCTAGACTTGTATGATTTAGACCCAGAAAAATGGGGGGTTAACGTTCAATCCTTAAGTGGTGCCCCTGCTAATTTATACGCATATTCTGCTATCTTAAACATTGGTGATAGATTGATGGGTCTTTATTTACCAGATGGTGGTCATTTATCCCATGGTTATCAATTGAATAATGGGACTCATATCTCATACATTTCCAAGTATTTCCAAACCATGCCTTATCATGTTAATGCTGAAACTGGGTTGATTGATTACGATATGTTGGAGAAGACTTCGAAATTATTTAGACCTAAGGTTATTGTAGCTGGTACTTCTGCTTATGCCAGAACTTTAGATTATAAAAGGTTCAAAGATATTACAAGTTCTATCAACGCATATTTATTATCTGATATGTCTCATATTTCAGGTTTGGTGGCTGCTAAAGTTTTGGAATCTCCATTTGAATATTCTGATATTGTGACCACCACTACACATAAATCCTTAAGAGGCCCAAGAGGTGCAATGATCTTTTATAGAAAAGGTAAGCGTATTTTGAATCCAAAATCTAAAAAGCCTAAAGAAGTCGATTATGACTTGGATTTTACATTGAATTTCTCTGTTTTCCCAGGTCATCAAGGTGGTCCACATAATCATACAATCTCTGCTATGGCAGTTGCATTAAAACAAGCCAAATCAAAAGAATTTATTGATTATCAATTCCAAATAGTGGAAAACTCAAAGCATTTTGCTAAATGTTTAATGGATAAGGGTTATAATTTAGTTTCTAATGGTACTGATACTCATCTGATTTTGATCGATTTATCCAAAACAGGAATTGATGGTGCTAGATTAGAAACCATCTTGGATAAGATTAATATTGCCGCCAATAAGAATACTATTCCAGGTGACAAGTCTGCCTTATTCCCATCAGGTTTAAGAGTTGGTACTCCAGCCATGACAACTAGAGGATTTGGTTTACAAGAATTTGAAAAAGTTGCTGAATATATTGATAGAGCTGCTATCTTGGCAAAGCAATTAATGGTTCAAGAAAAGGAAACCAAATTGAAAAAAGATAGATTGGCTGATTTCAAAAGGATTTGTTCAGAATCAACTGAAGTTAAAGAGTTAGCCAAAGAAGTTTCCGATTGGGTTGGAACTTACCCAGTTCCTGGTGAGATGTAATAATAACAACTATTCTTATTAGCTCCATGCTCGTAAAAAAAAAAAGAATTAAAAATATATAGACTCATACAACAAGCTGTATATCTATATATTGCTACACTATCTATTATATAATAATATTACCTTCCATAACAATACATATTCGTAATATATTGTGACGCATTTTTGCATGACGGCTAAAATTATCTTCTGACAGTTTCTTTAAATTTTTTTCATCCTACGCACACGCGTCCGGCAGGTTTTGATTTTCAATATGGAGTTATCATTTATGGAAATTTGAATAAGTTGAATCATTTTTTAATACATTAAATAAACTTTTAAATCGATGATATACTAATACGATTATTCAAAAAAATACATCTAATTGGACACAATTTATTTTTATTAGTAAAAAAAAAAAGAAATAAAAAAACAAATATTATACTAATAGAAATAAATTTTGATTTAAGATTTAGAAAAAAAAAAAAATTAAAAAATTTATTTCTTTCTAATACAAAATTGCTTCAATTCAATAGATGGCTGATAGTGATAGTGCAAGTAGCACCGATAGTAAAAGTGCGAATTCTTCAAGCAATTCTTCCAAGAGAAAAGCTGTTGACTTGATTGATAAAAATATTAGTGAAAGATCAAAATTAAGAAGTCCAAGAAATTATAACATTGATCAAAGCGGTAAAGACAAAAATACCAATAATCCATCCAATGAGGCTAATCCTAATGAACTTTCTAAATCTAAAAATTTTTTCGGTCATAATCCATTAAGTTGGTTTAGTTCAACATTCTCCACGAATTCTCCAACCCATAAATCCAAATCTAATGTCACTTCCAATTCACCTTCATTATCAATTCAAATCCCACAAGATTCTGATAAAAAAGATGATTCCGATAAAAATTTTAATAATGATGGTTTACCATTATCTCCTACGCCTAAAAGAAGAAAGCCAAATCCAAATAATCGTCTCAACCCATTATCGAATAGTCATAACATATCAATTGTTAATAAAACTAATCTTCGTTTGAGATCACCTGTCAAGCAATATTCATCACCAATTAGAAAGTCAGTTACTTTTTCAGATAATATTGAATCATCGCCGGAGATTCCATTGCCTGCATCCTCACCAATTCCCTCTTCTAAGTCAAATAAACCTCCAAGCAAGTCAATCTTGAGAGGTAATTCATCACCAAATCATCATTTTCAAAATAATGGTAATAATATTAATAATATTGATAGACAATTTAATAAAAAAAATCCATCAACATCAAATAGAGCTGATACTAAAAAACTTTTACATAATGATCCTAATAATATTGAATTTTGGGAAACTGGTCAAGTGCATTGTATTCAAGATCAAAACATAAGGGAATTTAGTTCAGTTTATTTGGGTGGTCTTCATATCTTATCAAATAATGATCAACTTTATCAAAATAAAAAATTTGAAGTTTATGCCACATTGAATAATATTTTCCCCCATTATGGTGCCATAAATGTGACCAATAATAATAATAATAATAATAATAATAATAATAATACTAATAGTAATAATAATAATAACGGTAACAGTTTATATATGAAAAAAATAAACATTATTATTAAGAATTTATCACTTGCCATTGACTTAAGTGTTGAACATTTAAAAATTGAACAAAAGGAATTATTGAATAATCAAGATAAAAAAGATCCATTTGCATCAAGAAAATATGTTCAAATCTTAAGATTTCTTGGATTTTTATTATCTACATTTAAAGTTAATCAGGCATTAATGAATCATTCAGAACCGTTACATCGAGTAAATGAAGTATATTGGCTTTCCATTCAAGCTTTGACTCATGAAAATACTAATAAAGTGATTATTACATCACAAACGACATTTTTACGTGAAGAAAAATTTGGCATGTATTTTTTAGAAATGTCACAAATTGCGGATTTAATCGATGCGGCTATTAATATTAAACCTATATTAAGTATAAATGTTATTACTGAGAAATTATTATTAATTAATAGTTTTATTAATAAATATCCATCATTTATGCAAAAGAAAGTTGATATTTGGTTACCTCGTGAAGTATTAAGTAGACTTGTCTTTGAAAATAAAAGACAATCCATTAGAATTAAAGCGATTTGTATATCAATTCTTTTAGAATCATTAAAACAATATTTATCATCTTATGATGTTCAAAAAAAAATTGCACAGATTGTTTGTACATTACCTATAAGAGAAACAATGACCTCTGATATGATTCAAAATTTACAAGTGGAATTTAATTTACCTGATTTAACAAAAGATCAAACATTTAGTCAATTAATTGTTCAAGAAATTTTCTCATTAATTGATATTGGAGAAAATAAATTAGCTAATGATTTATGGTTAAGTATTACAGGGTTATTATATGGGAATGTGGAGAAATTATGTAGTGTAAATGGTTATCGATGGATTGATGTTAATAAGAAGATGTTTGTCAAAGGTAATCAAGAATGTCGTATACTTGCTCTTAAATCCTGGAGAGTTTTCATTTCCAATAGTTTTATTCAATTTAATCAATTATCCGATGATGTGAAACAGAAATTATTTGATTGTTTAATTATCCCATTTGATTATTATAAAGAGATTGGATCTCAAGATACAGAATCGTTTGGTATGGGAGAGATGGCATTATTTAATTCTATTGTATTTGGTACTTGTACATGTAATTCGTTAGAATTGGAAAATAATTTCTCACAATTTTGGCAAAAATTAATTATTGAGATTATTGGTAATAATATTTGTCATAGCAATAGTAATAAAATTGAAAGTATTGAAGTTTTAATTAAATTGTTTGATCTTAACAAGAGTTATTCTAATTTGAATGCTGGTGGGAATAACAAGAGGGGCATTGCTCATCCTGCAAAGATATTGAGTGTTTCTGGGATTTCCGCCAATGAGATTTTAACCATGTCGAAGGAAAAAATCAAGATTGCATTACCTATTTTCAATCTTGTATTGCCTAACCTTGTGGAAAGTTGTAAACAAGATTCGAGTTCTATTAGTGAATTGTTATATATGGTATTTCGATTTGCTGATTCGAAAGAAGAGATGATTTCTTCAGATAAGATTTGTGATTTATTTTTGAATATTTTAACGAAGATGGAGGATACGAATGCCAATGGTATTATATTTGTTAATATCTGTAATATTTTAGTAAACCGTATTCGTGAGTATTTTGTTGATGGAGGGTCTACGAATGCGTTTCTTTTAAAGTTGCTGAATAGTGGTGAGGAAGATCAAATTTGGCTTGGTAAAACACATCACATCTTGCCTGTTTTGTTTTCGAAATTGAATTTCGATAAATTGCAAGGATTTTCCAAGATCAAGTTCTGGGGTGCGTTGTTGGACATGACAAGTTTTTACGATTATCCTAGTTTTAACAGTCAATTACAAAATTTGGAGAGTATAGAAACACCGACGGAGGAGGAATTAATCTTTTGGAGTAAGAAAGTGAATGGTATCCAAACACCAATTGCTATTAAATTGATGTTAAAATGGTGTGGTGGCGGGCCCATTGACAAGTACCTGGATTTGAGCCAATGGAATAATGAAGGGATTGTTGCATTTATTCAAAGTGGTGGGGTCGATTTAAATGCAGATGTGCAAATACGGGATGTATTAGTTGAGAAATTATCATCTAATGAAGAGGTTTTTGAAAAATCATGGGAATTATTATGTGATAGAAGGAATGTTGATGTGATCCATGATTGTTTGATGAATAATTTCCAATTGAGTTTTGTCCTTTTACCTGAATTCCATTACGAGTTGTATACGGTAGTTGATGATGATGAATTGGAAACGAGGTTGGAACATGGCGGTAAACAACTGTTGGGAGTTATTTATTGGATTTGGAAAGTTCGTAAGATGGAATTGATTTATAAATATTTCAACACTGTGGTGGAATGTATATTGAGCCAGAAGCATGGGAAGTTGGAGGAGAATCGTGGTAAGATTGTCTTGGGTATTTGCAAAGAATTGGTAAATGCGGGTGACAAGTATAGACAACGGGTGGTTTGTAAGAAGTTGTTGGAACCATGGAACGGGCGGATCCTGGCGGGGTTGTTGGATGAACTGAATGAGGGTGAATTGGATCGATTAGATTTGACCAGTTTATCGAAATTCACCGAGATGCGTATACAATTGGAAGTGGAGACTCAAAACAAGATCATGAAGAGCATGAAGAAGAGTTTCAAGAAGAGTCAAGAGGTGGAGATTGAAGAGTTGTTTGAAATGGTTGAAACATTAATTGCCGATGGTAAAAATAATACGATTTTGGAAATATTTGAAGAGATCATGAATCTTTTATTGCATCCAACAACAAGTCAGGGCCAGGCTCAAGCACAAGCACAAGCACAAGATCATATCGACGGCAAAAAACAAAGAGTGAACCAATCGATCCAAAAAATTTCCCAGAATTTATTCCAAGTAATATGCAACGAAACTGAGTCTCGATCGTGGGAATTTATTTCCAAATTGAAACGTGTTGTCCCGAAGAAGAAAACCTATTACACGACGATTGTGTTACAATGTATGCCTTATTTGTCGATTGGGAAATTGAAGAAATTGTCTCCCAGGGGGTTTTCCAGTGTCTATCAAAAATGGCAAACGAAATTGCAGGCGGAGGAAAAAGAAACGCGGACGCAGAGAAAAGGGGGTGCGCCGATGGACGAGGGGGGAAAAAGAAATGCGGATCTGCAAAAGGATCTGCAAAAGGATCTGCGCAAAGAGGATCTGGAAGCAGATCCGCTTGCGAGTAGTCCCAGAGAAACAGACGCAGCAGGCCCCGCACAAGACTCGATCCAGGTGGCTGGAACACAGCTGCCCCTAATTAGCTCTACACAGAAATTCGACAAGCAAAACGGGGCGGATGAGCAATCCGAGAAACAGTCTCCTTTGATTAACGGTGACTTGACCACGTGCGAGGCCGACAGAATCACTAGTCAACCACAAGCGGGAATGCCGGCCGAGGCACACTCAAAAGTACGTACAGAAGAGGATGACGAGTTCAACACACAGGCTCTGGATACACAACAGGATGCTTTTTTAAGGGCCATGGAGCACGAGGCGGGGGAGGCTAATCAAGGGGCAGATACGCGTGAAAGTGACGACACGCGTGAAAGTGACGACGACTCCCGTGCTCCAGGCTCATCGCCGTCGCCATCGCCGTCGCCTGTAAGGTTCCCAATCTACAACATCACCACACGTGACACGCCCCCAGACAGCGCCGACGGCGCTGCTGCTGCTGCTCCTACCGCTGCTCCTACCACTACCACTACCACTACCACTACACAACTTGAAACGCCTCAAGACACAGAGACAAGAAACATGCGCCAATGTTTCCCTAGCCGCCGAGCCCGCAAGCTGGTGACGCAACTGCGGTTGTTTTCTGTTGCCGACGTCGGACGGATGTCGTCCGTGGAACGGCGCAACCTGAGGATCGAGCTGCTCGACTTTATGATGACGTTGGAGCACGACCCGGAGTAGTTGGGGTCTGCTCTCTGCTCTCTGCTCTCCGCCCGGAGAATGCGGGGAAGCCGTGCCATGCCAACGCCGTGCCCGATGCGGCATCACTCCCGCGCAAACTGCCGATTCCGGTAAATCCATTAGCCCTCACAGAGGGAATCGCATCCCGTTTCGGTAAAACCCCATTTCACTTGAAGTAAATCCCTTTGTCTCCTCTGGTAAATCACTTTGGCTCTTCGGGTAAATCACTTTTGCGTTTTAGGCAATCCAAACTGTTGGGTCCCGTGTACGAGCAGTTTTTTCCCCGATCCGGCAACCGGCTCCGACGCGCATACGAAAAAGAAAAGAAAATAAAATAAAATAAAAAACTGTTGGGTCGTATTGCTGCTGCATACGGGATCGGTCTTACCTGTTACGGATATTTGCAGCACGCGTGCGCGTGTTTCTGAGCCGAAGGGCCCAGAAGTGCGTGGCGAGAATCGTGCTGGCGGGAATTGTTGGGGAACCATCAGACGCGTCCGCAGTGGAGCTCGAGCCTCACAGAACACGTCGCAGGGTCCTGCCGCCATCGCATACTGTTGGGGTATGCCTACTATAGAATGGCAAAACAAAGCAAACAAAAATTTATGCCTAATATCATGGCCAATATTATTGGTTGATTTGATTTAGTTGGCTAATTTGGTTGGCTCCGTGGGACCCATAGACCCTGGGCCATAGTGGAAAAAAATTCACCCAATGACAAATGGCTAGTGGTTGGAATTGACAATGTAGTTCATCGAGCATTGGCATTGCGTATATAAAGACCAAGGTTGAATGCATCATATTATAGCATACGGCAATGTCTAATTTTCTTTTGTATTGTACTATTTAGGGATTTACTTGTTCGTTTATTATTTCTTTTTTTTTGCTATAATCTCATCAACACAATATGAAATTATCCACACGTCATCATATACTGGCAGTATGCATGCTGTTTTCACTCTGTGTAGTGATCTTCATGTCTATTGCACTAGCAGGTTCCTCTGCAGACTACAAACCAATCACAAATGTATATGTCGGTAAGGCCAAGATCTCCGAAATGAACATCACCAAGGTCATCCCAGCATTGGACCCCATCTTGGGTTCTCTATCCGGTGCTTTCAATGCTCCAAACGCCACTGTTGCTTCCGTATTTGACGTGGTGGAAAAATTCGTAAATACCACTGCTTTCAAACCTCTATTGACTCTGTTGGCCACTTCCAGTAACGGTACTGCTTCTGTCGGTGCTCTTGTCAGTCTAGCTCCAATGTTGATGGCCGGAACCTCCAAAGACGCCACCGTCATGGAATTGAATGGATTAACTTCTCTTTTCAACACTTCTACCAATGTGAATCAAACCATCTCCGGTATGAATGATATGATCTCCACCGTCAACTTATCTGACACCTCCTTGTTGGAACAAAGTGCCATGGTCATGAAAATGTTGGCTGATTCCTCCAATCCAAAGGAAACCACCGAAAGTTTGATCGGTTTAAACAGTTTGACTTTCCCTCAAAAGGCTTCCATGTTGCCCGTTTTCAGATTATTCCAAAACTCTAATGACACTTCTACCACTTTGAAATCATTAAGCACTTTTATGAACACCACAGTCCCAACTTCTATGGCAAACAATCTTTTCGAACAATTGCAAACTGAAACTGATGCTACTAAATTGGCTCAAACCATTGGCAATTTCGGCACTTTGGCCCCCACCATGAAACCGGTTCTAGAAGCCCTGGAAAACATCATCAAGACCTCCTTGAATGCCACTTTATCTTTGGAAACCATGCAACAGATGTTGGCTGCTAACTTGACCACTGCGGATTATGCAAAGACTTCATTCTCATCTTTATCCAAATTGATCCAAGATTCTTCAAATGCCTCATCCACTTTACAATCAGTACAAGTCTTGGCTGCCAATACTGATTCCACCACATCCACAAAACAATTGAAATCCTTGGATACAATCTTAGGTGCCACTAACGATTCTTCCTCCACAGTCTCTGCTTTCAACCAAATCTTGACTGCTTTGTCTGAAAACCCATCTTCCTTAGATTACGTCCCATACTTGTTCCAAGTCTTGGAAAATTCCACCGATCCTGCCAAGACCATGAACGCTTTGAACCTTTTCGCCACTTGGGCCATGTCTAATCTACTTCAATTGGCTCCAGCTTTACCCTTATTACAAAACGTCGTCAAATACCCTCAAATGACTACTGATCAATTAGCAAAACTATATCCAGAAATGTTCGCCTATTTCAACGTCCCATCTGCATTCAGTTTATCTGTCTTTACCCTTTGTGAATATGATTATCAAGACAACATTGATAAATGCAGTAAACCACATGCTGTTCAAAATATGAATTTCACCGATATCATTTGGACTGCTCTATTAGAATCAAAATTTGCTCCATATTTGACCGCTTTGGATATTACAAATCAAAAACAATTACATTTAGATGGTAAGATGTTACATAGACAACATCAATACGTCCCAGCCATTAAAGCTTTCTTGGCTCTATCTATCTTATCCATCATCTTTTCATTCTTCTTCATCCCATTGTTGGCTTACATTTTCCACAAAAACCCACCTTTATCCAACAAATTCTGGTTCTTTGTTGTTGCATATGCCATCTTGACTGCAATCTTTACCGGTATTGCCACAGTTTTAACCACGTGTATTATTAATATTATTAAATCAGGTACCAAAGATGATAATTATGGTGTTGTTTTCACATACTCATCTGCATTCATGGGTCTAACTTGGACTTCCTTCTGTTTACCAATCATCGTATGTCCATTATTATTCTGGGTCTGGATGGTCGACAGAAAGGCCAAGCCATCCACTATTATTCCAGAATACCCAGAAGAATCTACTGCTACCGAATCCATCGAAGAAGTCCAAAAGGAAAAATTCGACTCAAAGATTAAAGTTGATGGTATTCAAGATTCAGAATCCATCAATTCAAGAGAAAGTGATGCAAACGCTAACGATACTCATCGCAGCTAATTCATTTGTTCTTAACATTCTCATTCCAATATACCCCCATCTTTTAAAAATAACTTTTTAAAAATAAAATTAAAGATAAGACTCTTTTCATTTCTTTTTCTTTCCGGATATTTTTAAATCTTTTTTATTCTTGTCTCTCCTTTGTGGTCCACCACCCCCCCCTCCCTATTTCTTTCTACCTATAATTACTCGTTATTTTTTTTTTCTATCTTTTGCCTGTACCTTATATTTTAATTCATCTTTTCAGTTCTATTTAATTTTTTTAATTTACAATCACTTTTTTTTATAATCTTTAATTAAATTTTCGTTTTGTTTTGTTTTTTAGCAATTACCTCTAAATCTTTTCTGTTATCACTCGATCTTTTAGCAAAGCATTTGTATCTCTTGAATTTGAAAAGTGTATATTTAGTTTCAAAACAATGATATTTATAAATATTCAATCTTGTAAGCATTTTATACATGCTATTTCTACCCCTAGAATATCCTATTGTAACTGGAATCTACAGCTTCTAACGGTCTTAATAAAACCACTAAGCATAATATGAAATACAAATTTATGCTCTTTAAATAAATCTGTATTTTCCAATAAAAGGTTGTAAAACCGTCTAAGCGCCGTCGCCTTTCACGTAATACTTACAAGAAATCAGTACAAGAAAAGCCTCGAGAGAGGACAGATCAGCTGACCACAGCTGAGAAACAACTATTCAGTAGGCCTGGAACATCAACTGTAACCACTGAATCTGTACCCACTTCTGGTTCATCTCGGACACCTATTAGTTAGAATGACACCCAGGTTTCAATGAATGTACCGCATCTTGTAACTCTGAAACACCATCCTTGTCCCACCAGTCTCGTATTACAGAAAAAACAAGAAAAGCAAGACTCCATGGCCAAGCTGGTTAAGGCGTGCGACTGTTAATCGCAAGATCGAGAGTTCAATCCTCTCTGGGGTCGTTTCTTTTGCCAATGTAATATTTTTTTTGCTTGTTCTCTGTCAGTAATTATTACCTCTAACAATTTTAAGCTTTGCTACTCCCAGTAGTATATCTTTTTGGCTGCTAGTTTAATACCAACTGTTTATTAAACTGTACAACTATATACCCGAGCCTATGTAAGTTAAATATTATTATTATTACGTTCCGATTTGTCCACTATACACTTCCATCTTTTGTATTTCGTTCTTTTTGTTTTTTGATTCTTTCTTCTTTGTTCTACCTTAAACCTCTAGTTTATTCCTTTTAGCTTTAGATTCTTAAATAGAATTTATGTTCATGATTCACTTACTTGTTAATCTACATGTTCATTCCGTTATCACGTGATTTTGTTTATACACGTGACTAACGTAGCTCACACTACGTGATATTACGCCTTCTATCTTCGATAGTTACTTGTACTAATTCCTGAGTGATAACAACGATGAAGTCTTTAACTTAAAGGACTATATATTTTGATTGGTATGTAATGTATCTAGATAAGTAATATATAATAATATTAGTTTCCAGATTTCCAGACCACTCTTGTTGATATTTTCGTTTCTTTCTTTTCTCTATATATCTTGATCACAGTGAAAACTTTTCATCTTCGTGTTTATATATTCTTGTAGATCTCATCTCATCTGAATAGAAATTCGTCACGTGACTTCAAAAAAATACTGCGCCACATATTAATAATGGAAATTATTGCAAATATGTGACAGCCAGAATATCTTTATCACGTGACTAACATCACACACACATGTAGATATATACACTTGTTGAATCATTATAATCGCATCTATGCATGATGAATTGCACTTTCATTACAATTCAATTATTTATTATCTATAGTATAATTACACATACTATATATCGTAATCTAAATAAAATTTCAGTTATTTTTTTTTTTTTATTTTAAAGTAAATGAATTATTAAAAAAGCATCATATTTCTTTCGTATTTGTTTCATTTGATAAAGTATTATTATATGATAATTTATCATTCAATATTAATTATTTTGCATAATAAAGTTATATTTTGTTATGGAATATTCATATTTTATATAATAAAATTACATTAGAATACAACATGAATTAGTCTTCTTGGCTTGTTTATAAAACATCTTGGAACTTGCGGTTAAGGATTCAGATTTATCAACTAAATTATCTAATTTCTCACCTCTTTGTAAAACATTCTCAATAGTTTTATGCAATTCAATCTTTGTTTCATCCAATTCTTGTTGAACTTTCATAATTGCATCCGCTTGTGTAGGATCTTGGTATTTAACAATATATGTATCAAGTTCTATCATCTTTAATTTATCATTAGTAACAGTAATGTTTGCCCATTCATTAGGAGTATGTGCTACTAGATATTCATCAGAAACTTTATTTAATAATGTATAAGCTGGTCTAACAGGATATTCTTTATCAGTGATCAATACACAACAAATACCTTCACTCCTTGCATATACATGACCCACATAATTTCCTTCTTCAACACTTTGTCTTTGACCTGGTGAAGTTCTTGTTGCCACTGTTTCAGCAAAAAATGTCATGAATTGACCAACACTACCTCTTTCGAAATATCCAAATTGAGATAGATCTTTGACTTCAGTTAATTCCAAAGCTTTTTCACCTCCACTACGGAAAATACCCATATAATATATCTTCATTTTTTATATTTTTATTTCTTTTTTCTTTTTTACTTTACCGTTTGTTTGTTTGTTTTTTTAGTTCTGTATTCCAGATTGTTATTTCTACTGTAATATTACTTCCAAACAAGTAGAATCTTTTGATCTACTTATTTAAATCACTAATTAATATAACCTTTTTACCAATTAACTAATATAGTTTTAAATTTACAACCGTAACCTTTAATCTTTTATTTGATTTTTACTCGTATAAATGTTGTGTTTATTTCAAGAATGTGTATTTTACACTCCATCCTGAAAATTCAAAAACGGAATCGCAAACCTATAAATTCTGGAAAGAAAGACCAAAGCAACCCTAAAAGTTAAATTTCACCGAGAATTAATTATTAATTACTAAGAATATTCTTATATATTCTAGATATGCGAGACTTTGGCTAGAAATCTCTCTTTTAAAGGCTAAGAGTATGATTAGGTAAGGTCTAAAATTTGTGCAGAATCTTAAGGATTAACATTAATTGCTTCATAGAAAATAAAATAAAAAACTGAAATAATAAAAAAATAAAAATAATATAGAGTCTATTACATCATACCAAAGATGTTTCTCAATCAAACAAGAGTATGTAGCAGAAAATGCTTGAAATCATTGGCAATGAATTCTAAATCTTTCTCATTACAGAAAACAGCACCCATTTTAAACACTCAGTTAATTAGAAGTTACTCTGCAACATCTCCAAGATTTAATTCGCATAATAATTCTAATAAAACTGGGCAAGATCAATTAGATAATTCTAGTCAATTACCAGGGATGATATTGGGTGCTGTAGTAAGTTTAAGTGCTATATATTTTATACTTCCAAAGAACAAAAATGATAAAACAATAACAAACAAGCAAGAAATTTCCATAACACCTACCATTGTTCCAGATGAGTTAGAAAAAGATATTGAAGTGGAAGTGATTGATTCTGCTTCTACAATCTTAGAAGATACTGCAGAGACTGTTACTGGAAGTATTTCCTCCTCAAATAACATTGAAGAATTGAAAGACACTTTGGAGCCAAAAGATGAACAATTAAATGGAGAAACTAAACCTGAAGGTGCTTATAATCCAGATACAGGTGAGATCAATTGGGATTGCCCATGTTTAGGTGGTATGGCAGATGGTCCATGTGGTGAAGAATTTAAAGCTGCCTTTTCTTGTTTTGTTTATTCAGATGCTGAACCAAAGGGAATTGATTGTGTTGAAAAGTTTCAACATATGCAAGACTGTTTTAGAAAGTACCCAGAACATTATTCTGATGTCTTGGAACAAGAAAAATCAGAAGAAGAAATAGACAATATTTTATCTATGGAAGAAGCCTCTAAAACAAATGCGGCCCTTACCTCTGAAGGAACTTCCGAAAATAGTACTTCAGAGCTCGTAGAAGCAATTAAAAATAAGGTTGAAGAAAATAAAGCTAGTACTTTCGCTTCACTCGAAACTCAAGAAGAAAACAGTGTGCTAGACATAGAAGATTCTTTATCAACAGAGCCTGCCACTAATTCTAATGACAGCGATACTAAGTAAACTAATCTATAAAGCATAGACTAGAACGGATTTCATAATTATTAATGATCACTGTCATTTAGTTATAGAAACATGTGCACTTTAATAAACTAGTGTTAAAATATGATTTTCGCTCTCCTAATATCTGCGAAATTCACTATTGATTTGATAATGACTTGTATATATGTATGTATATAATTATAATGCTCTTTTTTTATTATTATTATTATTTTTTTTTAATGTTCTCCAAAAGAATGATTAACAAGAATGTTACCAAGTCTGGCTCTTTAAAAAGTTCTTCAAATTAAACTGATCGGTCAGACCCAAAAAAAAACCCACTCTATTAAATGCTATTAGAATCACCGATATAAACTATTTGTAGCTGACAGAAGATCTTGCAATGAATCTGAAGAATTTACTTTAGAAAGACGGCCATGATTACCCATATTAGATCCTGTTCCAGATCCATTCATCACATTAGAAGAGTTCAATCCAACGATACTTGCTGTGGAACTTATAGCTGTTATAGATGTGGATACTGGATTCACCAACAGAATGTCAAGATCGATATCATTTTTAATAATTTCGCCTTCGAAATTTTGAGAAAACATTTGAACAAGCATCTTATGTGATTCTATAAGATCATCTGATGGCAACATTCGAATATGTAACAATAAACAGCGGCTTAATACTAATGCTAGTTCATCAAAACTACGCAACAAGATATTTAATGAATTTTTATCCAACTTATATCCATTTCCGTCTTTTAAAAACTCGCGGTATTGCAGAATACCACCATTTACAGGAGCATCGATAGTACCAGATATATCTCGTGACAACTCACTAAACACATTAGAAAAATCTCCGTTTTCTTTAAGTATTTTATGGCACATATTTTCTAAACCGTTTAAATCTTGAATTTTTAATTGTAACGTTCTTGTAGCATTTTCTAGTGGCGACATTTTGCGAACAGATATTTGATGAACTTCCGATCTATTCATAATAGTGGGGAAAGTGGAAACAGTTGAATAAGTATATTCCTCAGTCCAAATATCTGTCACATTAGTACCACCTGGTAACCTTCGTGAATTTGTAAATGTTCTCAATTCTCTATTTTCAATATACATTCTAATTTTGTTATTCAATGAGCTATTTTTATCACTAATGGTATATTCATCGGATATCTGTAATCTTGGCTCTACTGTTTGAATATATATGAATTTGCCCAATGGGGACTTCATTAATAGATCATTTGCTTTTTCTTGAGATTGAACAATTGAAGAGCCATGATAGACACGAAGTAATCTATTATGCATAGAAGATATATGTTCAAATGGTAATCCTTCAAAAATAAAAGTCTTATTTCTAATATTATTTGGAAATCCAAATCCCATAAATGAAACTTTGAAGTAAGTTGGTACAATTCTATCTACTATTTGCAAATCTGTATACAGTTCTGCAATCTGGCCATGAACATATGCCAAACCGCCTAGATCATAATTAATTTGATCATATGCGGTTATCAGATCCTTATGAATTGATAGAGCTTTTTCAAGTTTCGATCCTTTCCTAAAATTCTTCGCAGCTTCTTTGTATAGGTATTCTTTTCTTTCAAAAGAAGATTGTTCTGGTAAAGATGGATAAGGAATTGGAGGAAGCAGATCATTTGGATTCCATGCATATGTATTAGCTAGCAATTCTATACTCAAAGCCGCCTGTGTATAATCTTTCCTCTCAATGAAATGTAAGAACAAGTCATTAATCATTTGATGAAATAATTCTGGTCGGTTAGCATTCAGCAAGAAACCAAACATTTCAATCTGTAAAGCAGTCCTATCATTTTCAAATTCTTCTTCTGGGGGTATTTTATAACAATCTGATATTACCTTAAAGAAGGCGAATGAATCTTTCATGAATTCGGTTAATGGCTCACATATTTCATCAGTATTAGGACAATGTAAGAAAAATGAGATATATTTAAAGAACCTATCAATTGATTTATCATCTATATATAAGGCATTGATTTTATAACTGTTGTATATCTCAGGGTGTATTAATTCACGAGCTGGCTGTAGTGAGTGATATTCACCCCATAAATTCAGAAGTGTACTCCAAATAATCTTTGTGCTCACGGTGTTTAGATATACGTGCCTATGAAAAGCAGATATTAATATAGCGCGGACCAAAGCACCATTATTTGCAAATAGAAATAACTGATAAGAACTCAAATATCCAAGACCGTATTTTCTCGCATTTGTACTATTATAGTCATATTCAGCCAGAGCATCCCAACAATCGTTTACCAGTTTCCCCAGTTGCGTCATTGTATCTCCTAGTATTCTGAAAACAGCCTTTCTTGGAATAACTGTCAATTTTACAACAAAGGAGGATTTTTGATTAATCAGCAATAATAGTGCTTTAAAATATTCTTTCCATATTGAGAAATCAAAGTCTTGGATACTAGAGTTATATGTAGGCTGATAAGAAAAAATTAAAAAGTTCTTGAAGAGACCTAGTAAAATAGTACAGCATCTGGTAAACATAGCAGACACACTTAGCCATTTATTAGAGGAGTAAAAATCTCCTCTAAACACTAATTTTATTGCTTGTATTAGTTTTAGTAGATCATCTTTAGTTATTTTGTTCAAATAAAAAACAGATTGAAAGTGTAGATCCGACACGCTTTCAGATATAATATCACCTAAAGAAGGTTCAGAACCATAGTGAAATTCTGCAATTTTAGAAATAGCACACAAAATTGTAGCCAGTTCCAATAATACTTCTACTACTACCTCTGCGCTTACAATTGAATCCATGGGTAGAACACTGCAAGGGACTTCATCTGGAAATATTCTTGAAAATGTTCTTCGAGGTTTGAAAAGATCTGCACGTTTACAAAGTTTTCGAACCATAATAAAAATACGAGTAAAAATTGGGGCAAGCCTTATGATATTTCTTGCCACCTTAATATCTTCAATATTTTCAAATAGTGTAATGATTACACTATTAGCAAGACGAATAGAAGAAATAAATGATGGTTGCTTTGATTGGAAGAGATATACTTCTAGAAGCCAGTTAATACAATTAGATATGAATTTTAAACGAATTTCATCTTCTAGTCCAGTTTTAAAGAGGTATTTACTAATTTCTTCATGTGAAATGAATTGTTTCATAAGGGATAGCTTACAATTCAGATATTTTTCTTGACCAAGAGAAAGTTTTCCATATGAGCGTTTAAACATTTCAATTTCACGTGCGTGTGAAGTAGAGAATAGATCATATGTAAACCCTATTAGCTCCTTTGATTTAAAGTATGGCATTAAAGTTTCGATTAGCAAATAATAGAGTTTGACTATTATAAGTTGATCTCTCATAATATGCTCTTCGCTTGAACTAAAAAACTTAGTTATAGATTTAAACAAAGACCGAATTTCACGTCTCCACTCCTTCCTGCAATTCTTCGATGTAACAATAGATATTCCAAGAAGATAAAGAGACGATCTGCATATTGCCCTACCAGTTTTATCCCGCTGCTCTGGGTATTGATCTACTACTTGAACCATATTTCTTACTATTTTTGGTCCAACTTGGGGTAGTGTAGATTCCAGGGAATAATACTCAAAGTAGTCCTTGAAAAGATGTTTGCAATGGGAGTCTTCAGAAAGCATTACATCAATAAAGTTAACTATAATTTCAAAAATTTTATCTTTGGCCTCAGTAGAATTATGATGATTACCAGATACTTCATGATATAATTCTAGTAATTTCGATATAATTGAATTAAAATGTTTAACAAGTTGAGAAACTGGTATTGTTCTCATGTCTTCAGAAACAGTAATGCAATGATGTAAAAATTTAGTCTCGTCAGAAACTTGTAAATCAAACAAGCGTTGAATTGAAGCTGAAATATTAAATTTGTTCCCCAGATATTCAGTGGATAGGTTTAAATCAACTAAAGGCTGTTTTTTTAATGAATTTAATTGAAATACTGTAGATTTCTTGTATTCTTGAATTATGCCTCCCTTTTTTAGGTATATAAATGACTTACCCATTAAATATCCGTTTAAATATACTGCAATCTTTAGCTTCTCATCACTCTCCATATTTTCTAATCCTACTATTCTAATCAACCCACCAATATTTTCTCCTGACTGTACACAAACAAATTGCCAGTTGCGTTGTTCTACTGAATTTATACTTATATTAAACAAAACTGATGGATTTCTACTTGACACTTCGATCGTTATATTCTTAATATCTTTATTGGGGTTACATAAAGTTACTTTCCCTAAGTGTAAATAGATTCGTTCAATTGGATCAGAGAGTGTGTCGTAAAAGTAAGGAGGAATATGCTGTATTGCTATTGTAGATGAATTTAGTATACTTTGAGGTTGTGCGATACCTTTTAACTCCTTTACACTAACTGATAGCATTGTAGCCGTGGGATTTATAGCAATGCCATCACTTGAGTCACTTAGAATTCGATCTATTAATTCACCCCATCCTCCATTTGACGAGGATTCATCTTCGACATTTCTAATATTCGTTCTAGTTTCAAATATGGAGCAGAAAAGATGTAATTGAAATGTGTAAGGTGTACTAGTCATTAAAGAGTTTTTATTGCCAGAAAAGACACGGGAGATATCGATAACACCAGCAGCCATACCTCTTTTTAATGTAGATATTGTGGATCCTGGAGTATCCATAGCTGTGTTACTTTTCTTTCCAACTGGTGTACTAGGTTTAGTAGTATTAATCGGTACCTCTTCTATAAGGCGCACAACCAAAAATATTCTACCTTTATCAATTTTTGTTTCAGGTAAGTTTCTAAAGAATGCTGCTGAGATATTGGATAAATCTGAAGTTGTACCCCTTTGAATACAGGTTGAAAATGGTTCCGTTAATATTTCTTTTCTGCTCCTTAGATATAGTAAGGCAATTATGTCGCTGTTTTCTGAAATATTTAATGAAGAATCACCCGTTATGCCTTTAATATCAATTAAAATATGAGATTGCGAGAATTCCTCACTTAAAGGTTGACGAGACTCAAGGCCTAACGCTTTATAATTCAGAACTGGGAAGTTATTTAATAATCCCGACAGCATAGTGCATGCAACAAATGTCTTTAAGCTTGTGGAGTTAAAATAAGGTAATTCACCAGAATAAATATTACGGGCAAATATACCTTCAAAGCCTAACGGATCTGTAGAATGATGATTTGGTATGTTTATACCCCCAGCATTTGAGACCTGAGCTATATTATAATTTTGTACTGAATATTGTTTATCCTTGGAAGCTAGAAATTTTGAAATTTTAACCAAAAATGAACATGCTGACCTTATAATTGTAATACGTTCAGATTCAGTCGTTAGTTTATAAGTTAAAAACAATCTAATAGTATCTAGTTGATAATATAATTGTGTAATTTTTTCATATATTGGAAAATCATGTGCCGAATACATAGTATAAATGTGTGAAGATAAAACAGCTAGAACTGATGCAATTTCTTCTGAAAGCTCTCTATTTTGAAATCTAAAATATGGAAAAGAGGGTTTAGGTGGTTTTTTTGTCCTTAAATCATTTTCACTGTTATTGATAGAATTGGCTTTAATTATCTCGTGAAAGGACTGAGATTCTAAATTCTCATCAAACACTTTATATAGATCAGTCGTCTCAGGAAATTTTAAGAAGTCAACAAGTGCGATTTTTTCATTAAAATCTAAATATGCATATTTGGTAGGAAATATGACAGTTTTGGATTTGATATCAGGTAATTCAGTCGAGAGTGATGGTAAATTGGATACGTATTCTTCTGGTAATGGTATACAGCACAGGTATGCTCTACACCACTTTCCATCATTAGTTTGCTCGAAAACATATACTTCATCACCAGGGTAAAGATTAGAATAGTTATCACTCAGGGTAGATAATTCTAAGTGCTTTTTTAATGGTAGAAATGATTTGATTAAGACACCATGTATTAATTCAGGTGTTGGTTTCCATTTATAAGGATGAAAAAAATGCATTCTTTTGTAAAATCAACGAAATCTAGTATTTATTATTAAACTTTAAGAAATTAAAACGCTCTAAGTTACGAGGTAGATTTGTTATTAATTAATATATTTGATAAGTCGTTTAAAGATCGATCTTTTTGATTAGCAACTTTAGTAATTGTTCCCCTCATGCACTGCAATAAATACTAGAATGAGAATATTATCATAAATAATTTGAGTAACAGCAAAGACTTAAAATAGGCCAAGTTCGAACTTTGTTTATATTTCTGGATCCTTCAATTAATGCTGCTATATTATTTAATAGTAATATTCAAATTCTAACCAATACGGATTGTTGATCTTTATTATAGAATAAATAGGTGATTAATTAGGGATTCCCTATTATGTTATTTTTGGTTAAAGATTTTTTAGCTTACGGATTTTCAGATTCTTTAAGGTAGTTTGGTAATTACCTTTAAATTACGTAAATAACGATTGATATTTTCAACAGTAACCCGGACTTATATGTAGTCATCTCGATATAGCGTGAAGACTAAGACATAAGTTGATATTGTATTAAACATGTATCACCTCAGATAATGTGTTTTTTAGAACTAATCTACTTACTCAATTCATATTTAATATGCAATTCGGTAGCGAACCTGATTTTAATAGTATAAATCTCATTAAATGTTTGAGACTATAGCTAATAAGACTCTATTAGCTTCTAACAAAACCTATAAAATACCATATTAGGAATTTTATAACGGTATAGATTCATTTGCACTTTAGCATATTATAAGTCCTGTGTGTTATTTAGAACCATATTTGTATTTGAAAATGCTGGATATAAAAATTTACTACACTTAATATTGATTAAAAATCGATCCAAAAACCATCAAAAATGTAAAGAGTCCTATTAGATCCTTTGGATGTGGAACTACTATGGTAGAGTCGAATAATTTTTCAGTCTTAAAAGAAGAATAAATAAAAACTCTTAATAATTTAAAAGTTTATGAATTCCTGAAATTCCTAGAACCTTTAGGTAAAGGTCGTGGAAAGTTTAAAAATTGAAAAGATTCAATTTGTGAATTAGTTGAGCATTTTCCATTTATTATAGTGGTTCTAGAAGAGTTGAGAATAAGTAAGAGATTTATGAATAACTAATTGACTAAGAGGATTCTTGAAAAGACGCGTGAGGATGACTATCTCCGATGAGTATGTCCTCAGAAGTATTAAAAACAAAAGAGATCATCAAACGGTAAGATGGATTACTAATGGAATACGAAGAAAAATTCAAGGATGACCTCCAATGTACATATGCCTAATTATTAGTGAATTATTAATCTTCAAAGATTCGGACAGAAAACCACCATTGTTGACGGAATAATTGAAAGAATAAGATATATAGTATGACTCTCAACTTTTAAATGAAATGGCCTGTCAAATATATCCCTTTATTCAAATAGTAACTGTAGATAAATGGTGAGTCAAGCTTCGCACATGACCCACAAACTCATTTTAACACTGTTCAAGTATCAGCCCCTGAATATCCCAAAGATCGTGAATACATCAAAGCTGAAAAACCATTCGAACTATTTATAAAATTAATGTCATTATCATCATTCATTATAAAACCATGTTTAACCCTGAATGCCATTACCAAGACAACTCATTTTTTATCGGATCATTTTTTATCGGATCATATTAAACGTAAAATGGCTCTGTTTATTTTCACTAGTTGGATTTTAGTAGACTTAATATTTCTTATGGAATTTTTGGTACTTTGAAGACAATTTCTTTATTTCTCTTTATTTCAAGAATGATGCTGATACATCATTTTGTTTGATATCTAGGTTTAATAGCTCATTCAGTACTATAAATATTCGCGAAAATTCGAGTTTGGATACACAGTATAATATTTCAAATTCAGTAAATCTTAAGGTGGTAATTTGTTTGTATCATTCATGAAAAAAATCATATTTGAACTACACGAATACTACATGATGGTCCGCCTTCTTAGCCCAAATTTTCAATTTAAAGGTTTTATATCTTTTATCTTGCTATTAATAATTATAGTGTATATTTATATTAATATAAATCAATTGTGCTCTTAATGACAGTCTCAATTTATTCATTTCCATCCCTAAGTTTAGCAAAGATGAGATATGAAAATAATATTCTGGTGTTTAAATTTTAGGTTTTATTCATTAATAATTTAAAGCAGTAAAGCTTTAAACAATTAATTATAAATAGTGTACAAATTAAAAATGCGAAAAAATTAAGTACATACAGTACCGTTTAAACTGAAGCTACTATGTGTCAAATAAGATTATAAATATTCTTTCTTTTGGATCATATTTTTCCAAGAATTTGCAATTTGGTAAGAGTTCCGGTAAAAGGTCTTTCGGGCTGGAAAAGGAATTGAGATCTATATTTCTTTGAGGGTGGCAAAGAATCAGTATAGTATTTTATTAAAAAGAAAAAATAGCGAATGTATAGGTATCACATCATTTAAGGAGAAAGGGGCGTGAATTTGAAACTATTCTTACGGAAGAAAAACCTACACTGACGATTGGTTGATATTCTATAATAGCACTTTGCAAAATCCTAAATTTTAATATGAGTTCAGACAGTATACGTTTTAGAGCAGGTATAGCAGAATATGACGAAGAGACACGCCAATGCACACCGTTAGCAGTCCAAGGTGAAATCCGTATGAAAGTCAATTCGGAAGAGGAGGAACTAGGTTTCTGGGACTTTGATTGGGTTCCATTAGAAAAGCCTGTTGGCGATAATGCTAAAATATCTCCTATATCACTAATTTTAATTCCCGGTGAAACAATGTGGGTTCCAATTAAATCATGCAAATCAGGTAGAATGTTCTCATTAATTTTTTCATCCAATGAAAAATACTTCTTTTGGCTTCAACAAAAGAATCCAAAAAATTTATCTTTGGACGAATTAAATGAAAAAGATGCAGAAATATTTACAAAAATGACTAAAATATTAAATGAACAAGAAGTAAATGATAGTTCTGATGATGATGATGTGGAAACTCACATTCCGGAAAAATCTGCTGATGATGAGGATGTAGAAATGGGAGAAGTTCGCTAAAACTGTGCATTGTTTGTTGATTCAAATATATAGTTAATGAAAGTATCGATTGTTGGTTTGCCTAAATCTAATAACTCATGATTAATTCTCATATATTTTAATATAGAAATTTTTATTTTACATATCGGTTAAACAATAATTAAAATTTTTAAAATTATGAAGAATATATATATAATTGAAATTGAAAATTTATTATCGCCTTACCCTAACATACACTCCGTTTACTCTTAAAAGTAACTGAGTTTTGATAAATAGGAAGTGTAATAAAATATTTCGGAGTTTATTGGTCTAATTATGCTCTTATAAAAGCCTAACTTTTCTACACAACACACATGATGAAAGCAGAGTGATGGTATTGATTTTTATTTTTTATATTATTGTACGACAGTTGAATCCTCAACATCAGTATTGTTGTTAGTCATAATTAAGAGAATAATTCTGTTTTTTAGTAAGTACTTTGAAGTGTAGAAACCTCCTACCCTTTTGAGTAGGAATTAAAATTATAGAAAATATAAAAATATAAAGATTAGATGTCGACTAAAATACTGGCAATTTATACATCATTTTTTGGACAAGAGAAGTCAACTCATCGTCATCTATAAGTGAAAAAAGTTTCACCTAATTAACATCACAAAGTTTATGTGGGTTTCATGCTGTTCTTAAATTAGCGACAATGAATTATCTAATTGGGATTTTTATTAGCAACGTGTATTCACGTTATACTATCTTTTATCCTAAAACAGTATATCTACTGTTGTATGTATAAAGACCATGGATATCTAGCACAAATGCTTCTCTACATATCACAGCTTTACTTATAACTTGTAGGATATTCCAAATGATAATGAATTGAAGTTATCGGAAGTATAAGTTGTATTAATATTAGAGTCCGACATTATTTAGAGAATAATTCTGTTGTTAATAGTAAAGTTATATTATAGAAACCTCCTACCCTTCTGAGTAGGAATAAAATATATAAAAATAAAAATAAGAAATACAAACATATAAACGAATTTATGCAGGTTATTTATACGTTTCAATTTTGGACGAGAAGAGCCAATTCATGTTCTATACCTAATGAAAATATTTTCACTTAGCTTACCTGTTTAGTGTATCATGATAATTATTATTAGATATATAATATTATGACACATGAATTACCTAATTGGGATTTTATTAGTATTATTATTTGTACATCATACTCTTCTATTATTCATAAACTAGTAATTATTACTTGTTTACGCATAAAGACCTATTATATTAACATTCATTTTCAACAAAAGTGACCAGCGGTCGAACTGTTCAAAATATTGTTGCTCATAGTTTAATTCTTAGTTAAGTAATCTGTTTGAATAATCATTATATTATTATTATAAAAAATCTCCTTGCTTCTTTCGAAAGGGAATATATAATATATACAGGATATACAATGAACAGTTATAAACTTTTGGGATATTTTCGTGGTAATTTATACTCCAAAAAATGGACAGATCCACCATCAACGAATTAATGGTCTGATATTAAAATAGAACCTATCACATGCTAATACCTTCTTAATATCACTACCTGGGTATTTTTAGTTGTGAGGCCACGTATGCTTAATGCATGTTGGATTATTTATTATATTAAGTTGTTTTTAGTTGTTGTATAAAGCCACAATTACGACTAAGTTCATACTTTATTAGCTGTTAACACAAACCCACGACTCATGACACATAATGCCACAGCTCTGACACTTTTGCCTAAATATTATTAACAATCATTTATTAAATATATTCTTTCTGACAATCACAACTAGATGAAGAAAAGTATAAAGCTATCGAGTGGAAAATATTAATTATTAGATGTCATTATAATATAAGCTTCAATATGGTATATATGATTAAAATATTTTAGAATTACTATATGTCAATGCATACTTTAAGTATATAAGCTCTTTAACAATGTTGTTATAATTATAGACAGCTGTTGTAATACGAGACTGACAGGACAAGGATGGTGTTTCAGAGTTCGGATGGTACTGAGATCAGTAGTTACAGGTTGTATTACACAAGATTATTGTATCTCCCATTGGTCCTTCTCTATATAGTATATAATAGTATATTGATCTATAATTGCTCCTTATATACTTCTTTAGAGCTGGACAGTTCTGGGTCCATAGTTACAAGATGCGGTACACTCATTGAAACCTGGGCGTCATTCTAACTAATAGGTGTCCGAGATGAACCAGAAGTAGGTGCAGATTCAGTGGTTACAGTTGATGTTCCACGCCTGCTGAATAGTTGTTTCTCAGCTGTGGTCAGCCGATCTGTCCTCTCTCGAGGCTTTTCTTGTACTGATTTCTTGTAAGTATTACGTGAAAGGCTACGGCGCTTAGACGGTTTTACAACCTTTCTGTTGTAAACCAACTCAGGAGTACGATACACTTAAATAATAACTACCAAAAACTTAACTTAACAATTATATTCGTAAGTTCGAAGTATTAACTGGTGTTAAGTTAATAAGATTATTACGTTAAGTTTTGGTAATTACTATTTAAGTGTATTGTACTCCTAAGTTGGTTTACAACAAGCAACAATAAATAACGGAGGGTTGGCCGAGTGGTCTAAGGCGGCAGACTTAAGATCTGTTGGACGGTGTCCGCGCGAGTTCGAACCTCGCATCCTTCATTGTAATAATTTTTTGTTTTGCTACTCCCAGTAGTATATATTTTTGGCTACTAGTTTAATACCAACTGTCACAATTTTTGTGATTCCAATCTATGTATCTTGTAAATTTCTCCTCCTTCTTCTATTGCAGCAAGTCGGAGTTCTAACTATATTATACTTGGTATAAAGGCTCTATTTATCTAACTGTGTATGGTAATTAAGATATTAATATTTTTCTCTAGACTTAGAAACTCAACTTGTTCGTTGCTTTCTTCGCTCTGAGCTTTCTTCATTTATTCTACGTGTAAGATTGTTCCTTTTTATATTCACATTCTCGAGTTCTTGTTCTATGTTTGTTTTTCGTATCACGTGATTTGTGTCTGACCTTGATAAATCTATACATAATTATTAATACTTGAAATGAGGTGATACATATTCTTAGAATATGTGACACTAACGGTTTATAAAACTATACAACTATATACCTGAGACTACGTAAGTTAAATATTACTATTATTACGTTCCGATTTGTTCACTACACACTTCCATCTTTTGTATTTCGTTCTTTTGTCTTCTAGATCTTACTTCTTGGTTCTACCTTAACCCTCTAGTTTATTCCTTTTAGCTTTAGATTCTTAAATAGAATTTATGTTCATGATTCACTTACTTGTTAATCTACATGTTCATTCTGTTATCACGTGATCCTGGTTTATACACGTGACTAACGTATCTCACACTATGTGACATTCATTTTTACTGAATACGACCTGATCACGTGACCAACAATGATCAAACATAACGATTTGTAAGCTGCCCTTTGGTAAAGATTTAAAAATGGCTCCATAATTTCAATATATAATCTTTTATATATTTAGCAATAAAATACTATAGTAAGAGAACCTAACCGTAAGGTTAACTAAAAGTATCAGGTATTAAAAGAACAGTATGTAATATACAAAAAACCTCATACTAGACAATAATATTTGGCTAATCAATTTGTACTAAAGATCACAAGAAGTGTATTCCTTGATCTTTGAATTAAATTAAGAGAGTAGGCTATATTACCAAGTTGTCGTTCATCCACTATGTGCCAGAATTCAAAAACAAAATAAAATTTAAGAGGTGTATTACACATAATGCTGCTTCTTTTTCAGACAAAAGTAATAATTTTAAAATCTAGCATATGCCAACTGAAAATTTAAAACTCCATTGAAAACCCTGTTGCCTAAACAAATTATACTATAGGCAAGGATTAATTAAAAATTTCACATGCAAAACTCGGCCAATTAGTTTCCAGGGAAAATGATAATAAGCTATCAAAATGTAGTAATAAGAAAAAAGTAAAAAAGTAAAAAAAACAAGATATTAAGATTTCAATCTTAAAAAGTATAAGAAGAGCATAAAAGAAATAATCTTATATACATATAATACAACATGAACTTTTCCAATAAAAAAATAAATAATAATAAGAACAAAATGTGGCAGCTAAATATAACGCTTTAATCCTAGGCGCTACTGGTTTATGTGGTTCAGCGTTTTTGAAATACACTGAAAAATCTGGCGTCATAAATAAAGTATTCACCATTACTAGAAGACCTATCGAGTCAGATAAATCGCTCAACAACTTGTGGAAAAAGATAATAGTAAATGGGTACCCTCAATATCCCACTGAAAAGACCGATATAGTGATGACTGGTTTATCTATAACAAGAGCAGCAGCGGGTAGTACACAAGAACAATACCGCATTGATCATAATTTGAATATCCATTTGGCTAAGAAGGCAAAAGAAAATGGATGCAGCACATTTGTACTTGTATCGTCCTCATTGGCTAATGCAGATTCCAGATTTACTTATTTAAAAATGAAGGGTGAGATCGAAAGAGATTTAGAAGCCATAGGGTTTGACCATTTGATCATATTGAGACCTGGAAAACTTCTGGGTGAAAGACAAAATGACTTTAAAGGTTTTGCGAACTCCATGTTTACTGCCCTTGGGAACTCGATCTACAGATCAAGACTACAGTGTGTATTACAATACCCTGTGTTTGGCAATGAGGTAGGCCAGGTCGGTGTTTATCTTGCTCTTAAGGCTATCCAAGATAAAAGCTCACCAAGGGTTCAGATTGTGGAAAGTTCCGAGATATTGAGCATTTCTGCTGAGCTAAATAAATAAAAACACACCCACCAACTAATACTATATATACCATCTAGCCAGATATATATACATTTTGTATAATAATCAATCATTTTAACACATAGTCAAACCCTTACTACAACAACAACTAACCCTAACCAATACATTATGTGTCGCGGGTCATTTTTTACCCCTATTTAGTATCCACGGAACAACCTGCGGGACCGCCCCTGGACTTTTTTGGCCTATCAGTACCCGCCAAATTAGCACGCGTTCTCACTTCCCGGCGACGGAAGATTGGAGAAAGGACTTTTAATAAACAGCTGTCTGGATCTGGAATGCGGTCCCTATGGAAAGACCTGTTTTAGCTATGGGTGCTTTTAGTTTAGATTTGCTCCATTGTCTATGTAAACCTTGGCTTTGAATCTTTCATGTAACTTATAGACTTGACTTCTATCGTATATCGTATATATTATTTCATAAAACAAACGAACATACAAGCAATATATTGCTTTTATAAAGTGCTTGAGTGACTAGTTGTACTAGCATTAATCATCACCGTTTATTTCTATTTACACTGGCTCGTTATACGTCACAAGAAGGAAAATCCCAAGAAAGATTAACCGACCACTGATTTGGCTCAGTCTTCTTAGACGCTATCATAATATCACTCAACAAGATATAAATATATATATATTTGTATATATATTATCTTCCATATTTCATCTATTTCCCCAATTAATACTTTTTTTTACTTTCCTACTCCGACCCCTATTTCTATTTCTGCCTTTTTACCATTACCGCATCTGCTTTTAGTTCTTTATATATAAAAATATAAAAAAATATATATTGCCGCTAGCAGATTGATCCATTAGTTATACCCTGGATATTTTCTTTTTATTTTATTTTTGTTTTTGGTTTCTTCTACCCCATTGCTCAAGACAATACATCTCTTTTAGAAATACACGATAGAACCAACTCTGAATTTGTCAGCATTCAATCCTTCCAACCCAATAGACTTTCCCTATTTACTTTCCCTTGTTTTTTATTTTATTTTATTTTACTTTTTTTCATTGATTCCTTAATTATTATCAATTATGAATCGTTCTTTTACTTCAATTATTAAATCTAAATTCTTTCAAAATAATAGTAACAATGATAATAACAACATAAATAATTATGCACCAACTACAAAAACTGACACTTTGCCAGAGAACACTTCTGAAATTGATAGTCAACAACAGCCTTCCTCTTCTAAACCATATATACAACCTGTTGTAAATACATCTGGGATTAAAAGCAGATTAAACTCAAACTCCAGTAACACAAGCAGTACTAACACAAATAATAGCAATAGTTCAAGCAGAGGTGTTTCTTCCAACGCGAGCAATACAGTTAATAAAGATACCCAATCAGGAAATGAAAATAAAACTGCAACTAGTAATTCCAATTTGTTTGCATTATTTAACAATTTGACGATTAATACATCACCAAGCAATAGCCGTGTAACCTCAACTACAACTTCAATTTCAAATTCAAATACCCCACTAAACTCTATGTCTATGTCAAATACCAATTCAATTGTTTCCAAAAGAAACTCACAGAGGGATGAGTTAAATTTACAGAATAAACCTCTACGAAACATCTCAACATCTCCAAAGAGGAAAACATCACCTCAATCTGATTCCAAAATATATAGTAAACATTCTATTCCCAACACAAACAATAAGCCGGGTCCATCACCTATTTCTACATCATTAGCTAAAAATACCGTGACAAACCCAACTAGGCCTTCCAGATTTAGAGCACTTCGACAGAAACTATCTTTTCCTGATATGCCTTTTAGAAGCAATAATAATACAACCAGTAATATAAACAGTGCTAATAGTAGTACCAATACTAGTTCTAGTAACATTGCTGGTTTCAATAATAGTTTTACAAATACTTTAAACCCCATATCGACTCAATCTCCAAATAGAGAAACTAAATTTTTTGTTTCATCTCCAACGTTATCTGAAGCTTCATCTGCTTCTGTATTCCCAATAAATTTAAATGAAAATAGACTTGTAGATAATACACATCTATTATCAGAAAATAATATACCCACTATTGAAAACATAATAGATCCTCCAAAGAAATTGTCTACCCCGCCATCACAAGCAATAAAAATACCCCAAACTCCTTTATCATCGTCGAACTCAAATAATAATAGTAAAAATCCATTTATTGTAGATTTAGAGGCTCAAAATAATATTAATATTACAACTCCCATTGCAACTCCAAATATTGCTCATACACAACCATACAATCCAAGTATTATAAGTCATAGAGATCGAAGTTCAACAGGAACCGATAGTATAATAGGAGCTCACTCCATGTCTTCATCTTCAAATATAAGATGTATTCCATATACTCAAAACAGTACCCATCTGTCTTCTTCTATTATGCTTACTTCAAATAAATCTTCTAGATGTTCAAATTATTCTTCTATTTCAATTCCAAATTCTCCGAGTCATTACAATGTTCCTTTGCAAGGTATTACCAATACAAATAATAGCACATCTACAAATTTAACTAATGAACATATTTCTTCATATAGAACAAAAAATAATTTAATTTTAGAAGGTGGTAGAAAACGTAGTAAGACTGTTGACGTGTTCGATTATATTAAAAAAAATACAAATCGAAGCAGTATTTCTAATGTAGCTCCAAATCAAACTTCGTATTATCCATCAGGGTTAACTACAAGTATTACTATGAACTCAAACTCAAGCTCAAACTCAAATCCTACTTCCTGTTCAAATCCTAGTTTTAATTCAAATTCAAACACTACTAGCAAAAATAATAAATTGCACTCAGGTAATGCTAGCACCAATGCATCAAATTTAAATATGGATACTTTATCACCACTCACAAGAAAATCTTTGGATGATTCTTCCATTCAAGCGACTAAAAAACCAGCTATAGAGACCAGAAATAAAACGTCTCTTCCAACGCCATCAACTAGCAAATTACATTCCAGCACTGTCACCCCTACTGCGACACCTTTCGCTACCCCTATATCAACACCTTTAAATCACAATGTTAATAATACTGATGTTACTACTCACTTCCCCCCTCTGAAAGATGTAGCACCAAGTGCGTTGTCTTATCCAAAAAGGCCGGTTAGACCACACAGTAAGACTGTTTCAAGTCCAAATAGATTTTCAATGCTATTAAAGAGAAATACTACTAAAGATTTGGATTTTACAAAAAATTTAACTTCTGAATTTTTAGAGCCTGATTCATCTTTATCTATCAATGAAAATTCAAATTTACAATTAAATCATTTTAATACTTCAACTTTCCCAATGAGCTCTTCTAACATGGGGACTGGTAAACCATTGATCAATCCACCTTCTTTTCCTTCATCAAATAATAATAGCTCCTATTCGTTAAGAAGGAAGAGAAGCAGTTCATTAGTAAATGCTCTTAGTAGTTTTGTTAATTTAAGATCGTATAGTTCGTCTTCAACTAGATCTCAGCAATATGTACCATCTAAATTAAGGGACCCACTAGAGAATTTACCTCCTCCTCCCGAACCTAAACAAAATGAGGCATATGATGATTATCTTTTAAGAATATCCAATTATGAAAAATATATTGGTATAATTTTAATTGAAAAAGATGATGAGTATAAAAAGCAATGCTTACACCATTTTATCTCCAAATATTTTGATTTTAGAAAAGTGCCGTTAGATATTGCTCTAAGAGAACTTTTAATGTTTTTAGAATTACCAAAAGAAACTCAACAAATTGATAGACTGCTGATCGAGTTTAGTAATGTGTATTATATTTGTAATTCGATATATTCAACGTTCTTCCCATGGGAAAGTAAAGAACAAGTTTATTTCTTAACATTTTCGTTATTGATTCTGCATACTGATTATTTTAATCCAAATAACAAAACTAAGATGGCTAAAGAAGAATTTTTTGACATGGTCCATGGGGATACTTATTCATCGGGGAACCTAGTGCCTCATGGCGTTGTAAATTATTTTTTTGATAATATAACTTCCAAGGAATCTCCAAAATTTGAAATAATTTGTAATAAACTGAACCCATACTACGACGTTTTTGAAAATACGAATATAAGTAATGATTCTAACGAATTTGTTAATGATACTCAAGGTGAACTTAAATCAGAAACTAATTCATCAATTGATAACGAAACTTTTGACAAAAAGTATCTAGTCAACATGAATTCAATGATAAACGATGACAATACTTTTTCTGAAAATAATAATAATAAAGATTACTCAAAGTCAGAAGAATTTGATTCAAATATAATAATATATTCACCAATGGAATTAATCAAAAATAAAAAAGTATACTTACCTAACTCAAATCTTAACTTATCCATAATCAATACAAATAATACCATTGCGACATCGACAAACAATAACATAACAAATACCAACCCCTTAACTGTAACAAATACGAATAATAGTTCTACTACTAACTTACCACCTACAAATACAAGTACTGGCTTATGGAAAAATAGATCTGCATCTAGCTCTATTTCAACGTATATCACTGGTAATAATGATAGCTCAAATAAAAATGATATTGATATTTATAGCTACATCCTAAACGATACATTGCAAGATATCTCAATGAAATGGAAAGTATATAAAACTTGGAATAAAAATGAAAAATACGAAGATATATTTTTAAATGAACATTTTGATGGAGATTATATCACTAACCTTGATAAACTGGATTCTCATTCTACTTCACCGTTACCTAATCCCTATTTAAAATTATTTTCGATTTTAAATGAAGTGAAAGGTGGATATTTAAAGATAAAAAGAAACGAACTTAATAAGTTTGTATCATCTACAATGTCTATCGATGATTTTGAAATAGTCAATAATAATTTGGAAAAAGAAAATGGAAAATATTTGTATCTTAAAATTATACAAATGGGAGAAATTAAAGAAATTATTAAGTCTACAGGTTTAACAAGTAACATTTATAACAAGAATAATAAGAAACGGAGAATATTTATCATACTTACAACTGTGGCAATGTTTAAATTTAATATAATTGATTGGATCAAACCAGAAACAATTTATGATGAAATAACTGGTAATACAAATTATATTATCGAGTATGATTCGACATTGATGTCTACTGCCAAAGAAATTGTTAATTTGTCTGGTATTTTTGCTACCTCAAGCGAAGATGTTGGCAGATTTGAAAGACACAAAACAAAACAATCTCAGGAACATATTTTATACGTTTATTCAAATAATAATCAAAAAAATATTTGGTACTGTACTAATTTAAAAGAAAGTAATACATGGAAAGATTCAATAAATTTAATAGGTGCTCATAATGGCTGTGATTTTTATCCAGACGAGTTTGCAAATCAAGTAATTCTTAAGAGAAAAATTTCAATAGATGAGAGAATTAACAACTTAAAAATTGCAGAAATTTATAAAAGAGATAACCTTATTGAAGACGAAAAAGAATTAAGCTTTTACAAGTATGCTATCCCAATTAAAGCCAAAACCAGAAGGGAGTTAGAAATACATATTAAACAAGTAATAGCCAAGATGGAGTGGATGCTAGTAGAGCTTTGGAGAGACATGACCTACATTTACATTTTGAAATGTTTATCCCAAAATAATGAATTACAGAAAGAAGGAACTTTGACGAGTGATTCAGCAAGTAGTCATTATGATACTATTATTGATAATAAAGACTTGTTTACGGATAAACTTTATCCACCGGAAGCTGTCATTCAAGATAAAATATTAGACAATTCAAGCTTATCGAATGAGGAACAAAAATATCAAGATAACTCTATGGAGAATATCACTTCACAAGATAATCAAAATAAGTTTTTTACAAATGGGACTGACTATTTATTCAAGGATACTAACCTTACTCAATGTCTTCCCGATGATCATTCTGAAGAGGCAGACGTTCATTGGGGAGCCAATGTCCAGCATCCAACCGACACCTCCCGTAAGGTTTAAAAACAATACATCCTACAATAGGATTGCATTAATGTTTGTTTCTAATATTGAAACACATTGTTAGAAAATTCATATAAATAATATACAGATTCATTTCATTTACATATTAGATAGAATAAGTAAACAAATACAATAGACACACAGCATTAGACATTTGAAATCGCTACAGACTACTTTGAGGTTTGACGCGAATCAAAATGATGTTCCAAACGGTTGTTACCTACATTAAGTACTCGAGGACAACCATCACGGTTTCGTTCTGCTCGACAACATTCTGCACAAAAATGGGCAGTAACTATTCCGTTAGGATTACCACATATGATGCAATTTTTCGCACTACGTCCTTGCGAACATTGGGCACATAATCGAACAGGAACTGTAGGGTCAGTATAAGAGTCACAAAGTGGACATTTACCGTCACATTTTGAGCAAACAAGCCCAAAATGAGTGCCTGGTTGTCGCATGCATAGCACAAGGTCAGCCTGATGACGAGACATTCAGTGAGAAGTATTTAGTATGTCTTTTCAGGTGTTATTTATGTCGTGTATACGCTAATTCGTAAAAATACACCTCAGCTTTTTTTCTGAGATTATATAGTGTTCTAAATTGAAAACGTTTCACTGCTTTACAAGTTTAATATATCTAAAAAGATAGTAAGAATTTAGAACTCGCGAAAACTTTCGGAGTATTAATGCAATATATTCCTCTCATTGATTTATAATATTTAAGGATTGAAAAGGTTTAGACAATAATATATATATATTTTTTATCGATCCAGTAACACTATACACCTCTTTATATATAATCTACCTTAATAATTAGTTTTTGTACCAATTTTTTTTTTTTAATTAAAATAAAGGAAAGCTATTGAATCACCTTAAGGTAACATAAATTCTCACCATGATACAGAATTGTCCAATCTGTCTGGAGGATATTACAGATATACTGGGTAGTTTAAAAGTTTGTCAACATAATTTTCATTTTAACTGCATTAGACAATGGCATTTGACCTCCAAAAGTTTAGAATGCCCTGTATGTCGTAGGGTATCCAATATTGTCATACAAAAAACCCTATATAAAGATCCAAACGGTTTACCACTAGATGGTGGCCTACGTGAATCATCCGATATTTTTGAATTTAATATTTCTACTGGGGCGGAAGCCAGTATTATTGAAGAATATTTGCCACAGTCAATTTTATACAATAGCCTATCCTCTACAGGCTTCTTTGGTGAAGACAATCAAGGCTCCTCATCCAATTACAATCAATCATCTTACAATTCACCACAACCATCATCTTTACATCACTTAATTCAAGAAGATATAGATGAATTTCACTCTAATACGGAAGAGGATGAATATTGCGATTGCGTTTATTGTACTATTTGTGGGGTAGAAGGTGAGGCCAATGATATTTTTGATCAGTGTCCTCAATGTAATAGAAGATATCATGAATCATGTTTGCATTCGTTAGCTACAGAAATTGGAGATTTAGAAAATTGGAGAGACTGCTTAAATTGTCAGACAACTGTGCTTACCATCACTCAACCAAGATTTACTAGAACTCTTCTATCTAATGATATATATATCGATAACTTTTCCATTGAAGAAAGCAATTCTGATAATTTTTCTACCCCAGAAAGAATCAATTCATCGTCAACATCAGTTGACCTTTCAGAATTATCTCCTATACCAAGCATAACTCAGGCAGTACAATCTGTCGCTTCATATGATATTAATCATTCAGAATGCTTATGTAGCGAGTCTAAGCAGCAATCAGAACTAAAACAATTCAATAATCATAAATCCAAAGAGAAGTTAAAAGCACCTCTAATTGTAGAATGTAATTCTACAAATAATATAGGCAAAATGTGCTGTCCGAGTAAACTCGTTGGTTCATCAAATAATCAAGAAATAACAACTGTAACAACCGCAATGCAAGCCTTGACTATCACAGAGGAGACTGAAAATGCAAATGATGATACTAGTTTACAAAATGACTTTTCAATAACTAATAATTCTTTTGAGCGGAGGATACAACATCCAGGGACTCTACGAAGTTATATTATAGATCAAGACAAGAATCCAATGAACAACAGGCCATTATCTAATAAGAATACTGAAAAGAAAATAATCAAAAATCCCTGTACTTTTGACCATAGCCATGGGAAATATGAAGCTAACCTGCATTTATCAAATAATACAATCAATAGTGAAACCTCCTCACACGTACACACGGACAAAAAGACTAAGAACAACGCATCACCACTCCAAAGCTCATCTCAATCTCAAACTTTAACTGATAGAATAAAAATAGAAGCCGTTGAAAGAGATACTAAGTTTAAAATTCAAAGCCATGTAAGAAAAGTTTTGGATCCTTACTATAAAAATGGAGTTCAGGGGAAAAAATTAAGTAAAGAAATCTATACAATGATTAACAGGAGTGTATCAAGGAAATTATATGTAATTTCTGACTTGAATTATGATAACAAACTCCATAACTTTGATTATCTTGCTAAGGTTGAAATATTAAAAGAATTTGAAGCTATACCAGAGTTCATCAACTAACCTTAACAATTATTCTGTTTAACTTAATAAAAGGAAATTAATGAAACATTCAAAAACTTAAACTTTTCTATATTAATATTTGAATATTTGATAAATTGATACACAGAGAATCTTATGCAGAATACACAATTAACAAATCTACCAAAAATAATGAAGGTTTTATAAGAATGCCTAAATATATAGCATATAACATACAGAATACATAACACAGCATATACCAATATATATAGTAGTTAACTGATTTGTTTGACTTTAAACATATTATAATATATACATAGATAAATAAATGCATGATATATTAAAAATGTATGGAGTGAAATGCTTTTATTTTCTTCTTCTCATTGGTCCCTTTGGTTTACTGAATTTTCTTTCATTGTTCATGTCAATCGAGCTATCATTTGAATTCTCTGATATCAAAGAGATTTCTAATTCATCGAAATCACCAATTTCAATAGTGTTTTCTAATTCAATCTTTTGATTTTCATTTAAATATTTAATAAACCCGGACCTATTTGAAGCATAAATCATACGCTCTTTAACTCTACAACCTGATGGACAACTGTAGATAAAATAATATTTGTTGTTATCCAAGTTTTTATAAATATTATAGCTTGGTTCTTCTTGAGTGATTTTAATTGATCCTGGCTTCGAAATTTGTAATTTATTTCTAATTTGTACTTTTTCGTTATCTAAATTAATGCCAAATGAGATCAAATTGGTTTGATTTAATAACTCTACTAAAGTATTACCAGAATCGTCCAAATTTACATCAAAAATCAAAACTGTTGAACTACCATTAGTTTGAGAAACTAATTGATGGCCTTTACTAAGACTAGCATTTTTCATTAAAGACTGCTCTTGATTAATTTCTAAATTAATTCTTTCAGATTCTGTTAATAGATCCTTTTGATTTATATTAGTGTCGGTATCCAAAAATTCTTGAATTTCAAAAGGTTCTGAAATCATAATTTGTCTATTAATTGAGTTAGAACCAATTTGTCTAATCAAAGTATTTTTAGTGGATGCATAAATCATCTTTAATTTAATTGGAGAATTATCTGGCACGAATGATAAAAATTCAAATTGATTTGATTTATTGGATTCTTTAATGAAAATGTAAATTGGCTCCTCAAAATCTTCCAATTCATTTGCTAACTGGCTTACCGAAGAGTAATCTTGTTTATACACTTCAACACTTGTATTATCATTCGATATTCTTGCAGTAATAATTTCTAATTTATTGGAGGAACCATTTAACTTAGTTTTAATTGATTCTAACAACTGAGAGGACGCAGTTATACCGGACTGAGCAGACATAGTAAAGAATGATGATATAGGCTAATAAGATTGATTTGTGATTTTTTTTTTATTATTTTTTTTTTATTTAAGGATTATTTCTTGAATTAAGATTTATCCAAATCTCTTATATTATTTAATTGTCATGCACAGTTCTTTAATAATTAAGAAATTAATGTGAATAAAATTCCCCCATAGGGGAGAATTTCGAATCCGGCAAATTTCAGAAGCCATTCGATTCTCCTTGGCTTCTCTTT
Source organism: Henningerozyma blattae CBS 6284 (assembly GCF_000315915.1). Taxonomy (NCBI): domain Eukaryota; kingdom Fungi; phylum Ascomycota; class Saccharomycetes; order Saccharomycetales; family Saccharomycetaceae; genus Henningerozyma; species Henningerozyma blattae. The sequence continues at coordinate 804,328 of NC_020190.1, read as the reverse complement.
ATTATCTAGGAACAATGTATTGAGATATGCCAAAGTGAAAGACCAGCAAAGTTCGAAGGGTTCGAACTTGAAAATAAAATAAAGGAAATAAAGTTATATATAATGTGAATTACAAGAAAGGATGTATCTTACAATTGCTAAAATATGCTTATGTGCATTCAAAACAGGACGTTACATAGCTAAAGAATGAGTAATATTCAAGTAAATATTAGATTATTGAACTGAATACTATTTGCTTTGTTCTGGTTTATTCACACATATACATATATATATGTGTGTGTGTGAACTGTATCATCTTCAATTTAACAAGCATATAAAATAGATTAGTTGAGCCCTAAAAAAATTGATTTTTAATTAAATCTCAGTTGACCGAGATATGAAATATTTGAAAAATTTCTAGTAAAAAAAAATTTGCCGAGACAACTATAAAAGCAGAATGAAAAATTTCAATTATTGAAAAAATATAATTCCCAGTTCTAACAGAAAAAAATTAAAAATAACCAACGAAGTTCAAAAACAGCAGTTATACTATTGCCAGAAGGTAATTTCCAGATAGATTTATTTCTAATGAAAAAGAAACAGAAAATGTTAGCTTTTAGTATATTTATATACCTATGATTATAATTTATTCCAATACCAATTGTTCCGACTGAATAGTTGGATTTTACTATATGTCGACAACCTCATTTCGTTAAGTTTCAGCCTTGTATGACGGTAATATTTATCAACTATCATTTTCTTTTTCGTTTTATCATATGTTTAAATCCAACTGGAATTCATAACTCAGTTTAACTGCAAAGATATCGAACCATTGATAATTGCAAATATATTTGTCAAATAGTTTTATGTTTTATCTCACATGATGATTCTTATTTCGACCGGGCGGGCATACTTTAGTATCGAGAACTAGCAGTTCTTACAATGTCTCTCTTTCGTGTACAAATTTTTTGAAGGAGGGTCGTAGGAGTGTTATAATCTAGTTGTTAGAGAAGTGATGATTGGTCTTAGATAGCTGATTGATATTCTATGAGACAAATCTTATTTGCAAGAGTCCTATTTCTTCTTGATATGTTACATTCACACTCCTATCAGCAGATGGGTGAAATAGAAAGAATGTACCAATGTTCGAAAGGACATCAGATAATAGTTTATTGTGATGATTCAAAATATTCACACTGTACTAATGCCAGCCCTTAAACAAGGCTGGTTTAATGACTACAAAAAACAAAAAAAACTGATTTAATGACTCTGATTTTACTATTATTATACTTCTTTCTATTTTGTCTTGCATAAAAACGTCTTTATGAAGTCTCGCTTGGTTTTTTGACCACATTCATTGTCTTGTAATCAATCTAATAGACTTTACCACGTTGACACTTCAGGTAATGATTATGAATCTAATCTTCTTGAGATATTGCCTCATCACAAAGCCATTGCCTAGGTAGGACGTTGAAATATCTGTTCTGCAGCCTTTTCTCTGGTGCCGAAGACGCGAAACAATGGACCGAATAGGCAAAAGCCGCGGGTTTTATGCATTTTCTTCCTGTTCCATTTTCTATTCAATTTGGTGTTATTTTAGAAGGTGTTTGAACAAAAACAAACAACGACGCTTTAGGTAACATCGGATGCTTGAAATTTCACTTGAATGGATTATGTCAATATTTAAATAGCAGAATTCTCCAAATATAAACCCTTTGGTTTTGACGATCGAATAGGATAATTAATTAATGGATAAAGGAAGATAACTGACACTTTTTTAGTTTTTTTTCTTATATTAGAATTATAGTGGTATTGTTGCCTCTTTGCTTGCTGATAGTTTTGCAACTTTATTGATACAAAGTGTTCCGTATATTATCTGTCTTTACCATATTTAAGATAATAAGCATCATAAGCTATGATCAGTTTTAAGGCATTTTTAGCCATCTATTTATTTGGTGGTATAACGTTTTTACCGTTAGCCTTGATAGCTGCATATTTTATACATAAACAATTGAAAACCATTCAACTTCAAGAAGAAAACCAACTCCAAGAGACCAAGAATGCTGAAGATGAAAGGCTATTATTTGAAAAGGTCAGTCCTGATTTCAAAGTAGGTAATATTGAAGAAGCCAAAGGTGTAGAAGTTACCCAAAAGGGTTGGTTATCCGTTACTAAAGTGTATTATTATCATTCGAGTGACTTCATGGACATGATCAATAAGAATGATCCAAATTTAGTCGTTGACATTTCTAATCACACTATTAATGATGAAATTGTACCAGAAAGAAGTCAATTAAAGAAAAAAAATAAATTCTTTGCTATTTTGAGACATGGGAATTTGTTTCTTTACAGAGATGACAATGAAAAAAATAGCCATTTGGTTCATGCTATTACTTTACAAAATAGTTTTGTCACTCTATGGCCACGTAATCCAAATAATGAATCATCCGATGGTTCACTTTTCACAAAGAGAACCTGTATTTCAATTATTAGAAATACAGATGAATTGATTGATAAATCCACCAATAAATTAAATTTTGATTCTCTAACAAATAATTCCTCCGTTACATCTGATTCTACACCTTCTTCTTCAAATCAATTTTTCTTATACTTCGACAATAATACAGAAAAGGAAGATTGGTATTTTAAGTTGATCAATGCTTCTAAGAACAATAAGACTAAACAAAAGAATATAAACCCATTATTAGATTCCAATTTGACTGCGAATACAGCTCATTTGAACACTCGTGATATGCTGTATTTAATTCAGACTTTGAATTCCACTGAAGGCCAATTATCTACTAAATGGTTAAATGCTTTGATAGGCCGTATATTTTTGTCGTTACAACAAACTAATACTTTAAATGATTTATTACGTGATAAACTTTATAAGAAATTAACTAAAATTAATACTCCTGGTTTCTTAGATGATTTTGTCATTGAAAAAGTTGATGTTGGCAACGCTGCACCAATGATTACAAACCCCAAATTATTTGAATTATCTCCTGATGGATTGACCAAAATTGGATTTGATTTAATCTACAAGGGAAATTTGACTCTGAGAATTGCTACAAAGGCTCAAATCAATTTGGGTTCAAGATTTAAACAAAGAACTATCTCAATTAAATTAGAAGTGAAATTGAAAGAAATGTCCGGTCCAATTTTAATTATGATTAAACCACCGCCATCAAACAGAATTTGGTATACCTTCCAATCAGAACCTACCATTGATATCGATGTCGAACCAATTGTCAGCTCTAATAAATTGAATTATAACGTCGTTACAAACACAATTAAAAGTAAATTTGCAGTGGCAATCAAAGAATCTTTGGTTTATCCATTTTTTGATGATAACGTATTTTATACAACTCAAGATGATATCTTTAGAGGTGGTATTTGGGAAAATTATGACTCAGTTAGAAAAGTAAGTGAACAATTAAATAAAGAAAAATTGCATGGTGAAGCTACTCAAATTTTAAATTCAGCTACTACTTCTACTGCTACTACTGCTACTACTACTAATGATTTAAATTTAATGGATTTACAAAATGAAAATGAAAATTCTAATGTGAATTCATCCTCTATTAATTCTACGCCAAAAAAAAGTGATGCAAATGCTTCATTAGATGGTTCAATTACAGGTCTTGAGCCCAATGATGATTCAAATTCATTTTCTGACAAAGTAGATACTGTATCTACCAGTAGTACTTCTCCATTAAAAAAACGTACTTTGGAAAAAGTTGGCTCATTGAGAAAAGTGCTACATAATAAAAAACACGGCATTATTAAATCTTCCACTGATATGAATGACGAATCTGAGACTTATTCCGCAGACCAGACCTCTAATAATAATGATAGTCAAGTAGATGATTTTGATCAGAATGATGACCAAGATGATCAACAAAATACAGATGATCAACCATTGATTAACGATAAAGATTTAACTCGTCCAGCTATAATGTCTAGTAAGAATATTTCTACATCGAGCTTGCAAACGGATAACCGTAGTACTTCGGAAGAAACTTCAAATGGTAACCAATCTAAAAAATATTTTAAAAATTCAATGAAAAAATTTGGCAAATGGTATAAAGAAACAGTCAAGGATAATAATTCCACTTCAATCTTCAATTCCAATTCCAACTCCAATTCAAATTTAAACTCAGAAAATAACCAATTAAACAACTCTTCATCAGAGAAAATAGAAGAAACTTCTTCTTCTCCCTCTCCTCTCCCTTCCAGCACCTTAATAAACCAAGAAAATAAAGAAGAATCTTCAACTGAAAAAAAGAGTGCATCTACTCCAAATTTAAATAGACCTGAACCACCAAAGATGATTACAAATAGAAGAAGACCAGTACCAAAAATTCCAGTCTCTATTCCATCTCAAGTAGCAGAAACCGGAATGAAAATTCAAACTTCTCCCATTCCAACCTCCACTGGAATGTTTGTTAATCAAGAGAAAACACCATCTCCACAAGTTGAATCTGTGAGGACCTCTTCTTTCCCAACACAGGCTTTTCCTCAAGGGTTTGTAAAAGCCCAAGCTAATGAGGAATTAAACCCTCCTTTATACGATACCCAATTAGAATCTCCACAAGCAGCTGAACTCTCCTCAAATCAAAACCTAGAAGAGAATATATAATGATCGAATTTTTCAATCTTTCATAATTTAAGTCAAATTTATAGCCATCTGCGTTATGTAGTTTTTCAATATATTATTTTATGTATCTATTAGCATATAATATGCGATCTTTTTAATTCGAACACAGAAAGCTAGTGATATTAGTTAATATAAAAACACAATTTATTAGAAAAGAAGGAAATAAATTAAGATACCATGTATATATTTATTTACCAGAATGCAAGCCAACCAATATACATCATACCTAGATTTTCTTCACTAGTAGCCTCTTGTATTAGAGTCTCTACTTGGGCAGCCACACTAAGAATTATTCCATCCCTAGCGTCCAACCCACGTATTTTGTTCCTCAAAACAATCGACCAATTTCTAAGTTTATCATGGACTGGCCTATCATACATGATTGTTTCAATTATATTCATTAAAGCTAGTTCATTTTCGCGAACAACTTTTACTGTCACTTCACTAGATTTTTTGAAGGTACCTTCTGTTCCAACTACGCCCAAGGCATCGACCATGTTACCCGTTAGTCTGAAAGGAACAATTTCTGGGATTGGAAGTATTTTTCCTTTATCAAACAAGCAATCAAAATCGACATGGAGGACTTTCCCAGTTTCAATATCCAATAAAATATTTTCACAATGCCTATCACCTAAACCTAACATATAGCCTACCATTGACATTACTGATAACGACTGAGAAAATAAATTTCTGGCCTTAAACCAATCAATGGGATCAGGGAATGAATCTAAAAACCACTTATATAACACAGGGAAGAATTGGGATCTAAGTTCCAAAAAGAATTGAATTCTTTCCTCATTTGATGTCATTTCTTTAGCTTTTGAATAAAAGCTCTTTATAGAATACGCCACTTTCATACTACTATAAATATTGATATAGATATCTCGCAAAGTAGTAACATTCGGTACAATCTCTAACAATCCACAATCTTCTCGAAGAGATAAAACAGAGTATGTAGTAATATCCAGGTCTCTTTTCATAGAATTAGGGTCTCTTTCAAGTAAAAAATTCATGGTAGTGGCAAATTGCATATATTGGTTATCTTGTCTAACATCTTCTCGTTTACACATAATTCCATATGTCATACCATTTGAGCCGAGTACATTTATTTGTTTAGGTTTTTTAAGTGACGAAAATATTTTATATTGACTCCTAAACTTTGCTATTGAGACGACTTCGCTAAATGGTGTATATGTTTTAGTTGATATGCTATCAGTTGGCGATAGCAATTCTAAATTAATCCTTACTGGTACAATTAATTGGGTAGGAGCTAGTTTCATATTAAAGTCAAAGTCATGCTCCAGACGTAAACCAGAGCGAGTTGTCCGCTGAATTTTCGTCATTGAAACATTGATTAATGACTTCGTCAATTCCTTAGCAGCAGTAAACAACTTTCTTGGCTGTCCAATATTTTTTAGAGAGGGCGAATAACTCATATATTCATTAGCTAGTTCTTCGCCTCTTTTCACTCTTAGTGGTGATGCCGATTCCAATAATGGTGTAACATACCAGAAAAGGTGCAACGGGTATTCAAAAGTTAGGCTTATAATAACATGGAGAATGGCTTTACATGATAAGCTATGAGTATGAAGAAGACGTGATAGTAACTGCGTCAAAACCGAATACCAAATATAAGTTGGTGCATATTTAACTGAGCCAGAAACTTCATGGCAAATTTTATTTGCGGCATCTAGTAAAGCTTTAGTAGTGCTACTATTGGGGTTGGATTTAGAAGCTGACATAGCAATATCTGCAGTATCTAACCAGTACGTTACAACCTTTGGGAGAGTTTCACGAATTTTAACAGTATTTTTCTGAAAAGCCAATAAAAAGTATTTTACGGAATGATATTCTAATGATCCCTTGGTAGAGTACCCCTCTAAATTCTTCCTTTCCAACAATCTACTATAGTAAAGTCCCATTGAATAATATAGTTTATCTAGCGAGTCAGTTAAAGTTTCTATTTGCTTGTATTGCCTGATTATTTGTGTGGATGGTGCACTATTAGAAAGATATGACCATTCAGTATATTTTAGTAAAATGGCAGCTTTATCTGAGCTACTAACATCTGGGTTACTCTTGTTTCTTGTGTGAATTTCTTTAACTAATTTTAATGCTCTATCATTTTCACCTTGTTTCCATAAAATTTCAGCAAACTCTAATTCTGCTTGAGCATGACCATTCTTGATGCAATGCATCAATGCTTGGGATGCAATAGTGACTCTGGAATTATTTCTACTCAATTTTGCAATATCTAAATGTGTCTTGATAAGGTCTTTTTGAGTTAATTTCTGATTTTTCATTGAATCAAATGACTTTCGTAAAGAAAGAACGTAATAGTTGGATGAAAAATCCACGCCAATTCTTCTTTTTCTATGATTGATAGTTGAAATACAATCATCAAATGATAACTCACCAGTAGAGTTTACTAACAAAGAAATATCAAAGAGTCCGTGCAATTTTAATAACAAATTTTCCTTTTTAGCAGAAGTCATTGAAGTAGATGATGATATAAAGTGGGATCCCAAAAGAGAAAAAGATCTTTGAATGTATGATAATGCTCTTGTATTCTGATTTTTTTGAATTGATAGTAAAATTTTGCCAATATTATAATGGAATATGACATCGAGATCAGTGATATTTGGAATATTTTCAATACGTTCTACCCAATTTACAATATATTTTAAATTACCTTCCAAGTTCGCACTTTCCATTGCAATAGACACCCAATTGATATAATCATTATGACATTTAGAGTGTATGGTGCTTGGTAAAGTATCTAAACTTTCCAGAACATCTAAATAGTTTTGATGATCATACATGATTTTCAACATTTTTGTCGTGGTAGGAGCATCATAAGAAAATTCACCTAGAATCTTATAACAATCTTGTGCAATTTCCCAGCTATCAGAATATTGCAATTCTTCTATTTTTGAAGAAAGGCTATTTGTAGAAAATACCTTTAACATTCCGTCAACTGAGTCAAGATCACCAATTTCAGCATATGTTTTTTGTAAGAAAGCTAATTCTTGGCTTGTATCGACATTACTTGCACTCTTTTGTCTGAATGACTGTTCTAAGTATAGGGCGGATCGTTCAAAGGCATTTGTTGCTAAGGATTTCGTTGCCAAAACCTCAGCAGGAATACTATCAATGAATGTTTCTATTCGTTGAAGCATCGCATTAGTTTTAGTCTCTTTAATAACATGAGAATCATGAATTTTCCAGTACTCTTTTTTAAACCATGTTACCCATTTTTTGCAATATTCTATAACTCTAAAGATGGCATTGAAGCAAGATCTCATGGAGTCTAATTGTAAATGGTTTAAATTAGTCAACGTATAATTGAAAATACTTGCAAATTCTCTCTCAATATTGTGCAATATTATTTCAAATTCGTTATTTTTTTCAGCTTTTTTCATAATGTTCATGCATATATACGGTAATAAAAATTGTGATATACTTCCGTCATCCTCTCTTATTAATGATGAAAATACATGAAGGGGATGTGATTCATTCGTACTTATTTTTAGTAGATCCAATGTAAGGCTCCTAATCCAGATGGTGTAGCCCTCCTTAAATTTGTTAGTAGGATATACAAGCGACTCATAGTTTGACCATGATTGGGCCAGGTATAAAGAAGATAGAAGGGGATAAAGAGTTGTCTTTGATATTGTATTAAATTGGTTCCATAAATCAGCCTTTAAAGGATCTTCTTCAGGATTAGAAACATCATCTGGACTACAACTCAATCCACAATATTTTAAGGACTCCTGCATAACAAATGCTGCAAACAATTGCTTCTGGGGATTTTCTGATTTCCAAAAGAGTGGTACTAAAATATCATTCAGCACCCAAATTAGGAACTTTATTGTTTGCTTTTCATCATCCAAATCATAAATTTTAATTTCATTTAACACACTTCTATTAGTATGATATACAGATAAATCTAAAACACCAATCATTCCTATACAAATAGCAGCTCGTTTACATAGCTCATCATTAATATTTTTATATTTCGAAGAAACGTTTATTAGGGCTCCTAAGAGGTCTGCCAAGTTAGTTCCATTCTCGGATTTTGACAGTATCGCTAGTTCTTGACCTGACATATTTTTGGTTAAATAAATTTCTAAGTCATTCAAACTTTCGCTTATGACATATTTATTATTAGTGTGCAACGATACCACTAAAATAGGTATCCAATTTATATTGTTAATATTATTTTTTAAATTTCTCGCAAACTCTCCATTTTTTGTCAGCATATCAACTTCTGGATGGTTGGTAATAGTAAGCATTAAACTAGGTTTTATTTTAAAAACCAAATCTGAATGGTTATTAACTAATTCATTTAGAATATCATATGCGCTCTGCCTTTCTTTTGGCGTAAAAGAGCTCCATTTATAAAATATAAACGAAACTGGCTCATTTATAACGGTAGATAGTTCTTCATCAGAAAGACTTTTTAACAATTTGATCCAGCACGCCATAGACTTCAGGCGAATTTCTTCAATTTCCAAACCATTTTGAAGACATATACTTATTTGTGCTAAGGCAGAAATGATTGTTTCTTTTGAAGTATTTGACAATAAATATGATATACCATTTATCACTCTCTCCTGTTCAAAAAATGAATTTCTGCCTTCCATATCATGAAACCCAACAGAAAATATTTGGAACACTCCCAAAATAACATTCTTTAGTTGATTCTGATACTTAATTTCTAGCTCTTTTGACCATATAGAATTTTTTGCAGTATCCGATATTGTCCCACAATCTATCCTCGTTAAAATGAATCTCAGGCTTCGCTTAATAATAGCTTCATTATTATCATTAACTTCATGTTTATTTTCTTCATTTTTATATAATTTCAAAACTTCTGCAAATGTTTGGAAGTCGAAAAGACCTGTATTAACAATATCAGTATCAAACGTTGGGAGACGATTAGTAAACAAGGTCTTGATGAGGGGTATCTTAAAAAACGAATATTTTACCAATGCTACTGCAAAAATTTCTCTGCTATTTTTTTCTAATAAAATATATTTCTGCTCGTTTATTGGTCGGCCATTGGCTTCACACATTATTCTAGCTATTTCTCCAAATACATCAGTATCATGTTGAATAATTGCATATGGTATAATGTAACTTTGATAAATATCCAGAACAGTATTTGCTGGAAATCCTAGAAGGTTAATTAATTTATCAAAAGAAACTTTTCTTTCCTTCAAATTTTTAGAGTATTGCTTTAGCAAAAATGGCAAATTTTGAGAAAGTAATTGAGATGGAGTTCTGTGCAAGATTCGTGTAAGTGTTCTAAATTGAAAAGACATTCCTGAATATACTGAAAATTCATTTGAGTTAAAAATATCAATTAATTTAAGAATTAACGAATTAAAACGTTCTCCAGACGTAGTTAGTGTTAAGTTGGTCCATGTATATAACCAGGTCTCCGTAATATTTGTTGAGAAATTTTGGTTCAAAAATTGTAGGAGTAATTGCATTTGTTTTGCTTCAAAGTTGTTGATTGGTGTAATATTCCATAATGGAATGATTTTACTCGCTAAGATCCTAATGTAACGGTTTGAACTTCTGAAAGCTATCGCAATTAGCCCAAATACATTTGCATTTTCATTAGAACGAATTGTAGTATCATTGAATTCAACTTGATCTTCGGAATTTGTCAATATAGGTGGCTGGAAGTGTACAAATATCCTACTTAAGCAAGTTAATATGCTAGCAAAAAGAATCTCATCCGTTTCTAATGTAGATTTATCAACAAAGTATGACTCGCTTACTAAATTGTAAATTTCTGATTTTAAAATTGCCGGTGGCCTATTGGGTGAAATGTCATTGAATATGTTTCTGTCATTATTAGAGTCGCAAATAGGACATAAATCCCATGAACTAAAATTAGTTGTCCAGTTCAAATGATAACCTTCACAGCAAGATATCTTTCCAAGTATATTTAAAATTTGAAGTTGCCTTTTTAGTGAATTATTAGAGATTGCAGCTGAGAGCTCCTTGGATAAAAATTTAAAGGTATCATTCCAACTTGAAAAGGCTTTCGAAGGAACATCAATGGGAAGTCTAGCAAGCGAAGTTTTTAGCGTATAGCCTGTAAAAGGCATTTTAAAATCATGAAGTATCGACTGATGGAGATTTTCCAACTGTTTTTGTTCAATACCAATAGGATTATGAACCCTTATACTATTCAGTATTTCATCACCTTCCGGTTCAAAGCTCCAAATTTTTGTTGTTTTATTAAATTTTAATAATGATTCATCGGCAGATCTCCTATGAATGTCAAAATACAGTAGGAGTAATGCCTTATTTGTGTGATAGCTGAATGGAAACATATCTATTTCTATGCTTGAAATTTTTTCGTAATTCAAAAATTGAGATATTGGAAAATTGCTATTAAAGAATTCGTAGAATTTTACAGTATCACCAGTATTTTTTTGATGCGAGGTACAAAGTATATATGTTCGATACAAGCATTTAGCAATGATTTCATCTCCATAAGAAAACGGTTGTTGATTATTCGAAAGGAATTTAAGTAATTGGGATAAGACATATTTTAGATCATCAGAAAATGGTAGGTAAGGATCATCCCCGATAGATAAAGTTGTTCTCGATAACATTGTAACAGCTACTGATAAAAATCGTACACGGATGACTTGTAGTTCTATTAAGAGCGAAGGAATGTGAACTGAATCTAAAATATACATAACAAATCTTAATATACTTTGAAAATAAGATTTCCAAGAATCTGTCCCTAAAGAGGAATCTAGAAAGCTGAGAGATTTACCAAAGATGGAAGATGAGGAACAGAACCAATAACTTAAAATATAAAGTTTCCTTAAAGAAGTTATAAAATCACTTTCTAAACAATTTCCATTTAAAGCAGTTTTTAATGTGTTTTCATTGGTATTGACAATGCTAAACAAATATTCTGAAATTTTAAACTTCATTGTATATCCATACATAGCATAAGCATACTTGCATGCATTTCCAATCTTCAATCTCAATAGCCATAATCGATGAATATTGTCAAAGTTAAGTAAAGATATATCAAGGATTTCGTTACAAAAGCTAATAATCATTTTGTAAATTAAATAAGGTCTCGATTGAAATAATAGATCAATAACCTGCAAACATTTTGCAAATACTTCGTCGTTTTTATTAAGTGGGTTTAGTGGTCGTGTGTCTTTAAGACTAGCTAGTAACGTATTTAAGACTTTTAAACTTTTTGAATCTCCCATACCATTTTCGTTCGATTTATATGGAGGAAACTGATTAGTATCTGAAATTGGATCTTCATTTTCTTGACGTTTTATTGAATCCTTGATTGCTAAACTTAGCTCTTCTAAGTACTTCAAATGAGTTTCCATCGAATAATTAGGGCCAAATGTTGAAATATGATATACCGTATTATTACATTCCCTTCAAAAATGTTTTTTTGCTTCGTTTTAAATATCAGTTAGCTTTAAATGGTGATGAGTATTCCAAATTCGCGCTAATCATCAAATGCGATTACAAGAATCTAGAATTAAAAAAACGTCATTTAACGAAATTAAAAACAGCCCTCCAAAGACAAAGCCATTTTTCAATATTAATTTTATCAATAAAAAAGCCTTACAATATTGTATTGATATACATTTTTTAGATTACGATTATTATTAACAAAGACACCTTTTTTAATTTAATGGGCTCATTTCTCATAAAAAAATTTTTTTTGATATTAACTCAGAGCTCTACGGTGTTCTTAAACTACTTTAATAATACCCAAAAATCGTGTAATACGCATTACATTGCATCTCTAACAATTGCTAACCCTTAATAAATTTTATCTACTATTTACCCATTATGCATACTCCGGCAACTAATAGTATCGGCAAACATAATAATGTTCGTAAGGCAAATAGAGGAAATAATGAAGAATTGGCGAAATTATTAAGAAATGATATCTCGGGAACTACTATTATCGATCAATCTGTTGAAAGCATAGGGTTCTCTAATAATTCGGTATCAGAATATCCAGATAATATATATCCTGAGCCAGCCTTTCGAGAGAGTGTTGAAGATGCTACTCAAAGAAGATTGCTTAATAGGCACGTCCAATTCATTGCTATTTCAGGAGTTATTGGAACAGCTCTGTTTGTAGCCATTGGTAAGCCGCTTTATAGAGGAGGACCTGGATCATTATTATTGGCTTTTATACTTTGGTGTGTACCAATTTTATGTATTACAGTTTCAACTGCTGAGATGGTATGCTTCCTTCCAATAAGTTCTCCATTTTTGAGATTAGCAAATAAATGTGTCGATAATTCAATGGCTATGATGGCTAGTTGGAATTTTTGGGTATTAGAATGTGTCCAGATACCACTGGAAATCGTTTCAGTGAATACAATTATTCAATATTGGACAGATAATTATTCACCTGCTTTTCCACTTTTGATTCAAGTACTTCTATACTTGCTTATATCATTTTGTGCGGTTAAGTATTATGGTGAATTAGAATTTTGGTTAGCTTCATTCAAAATTATTCTTGCTATTGGTTTATTTTGCTTTACCTTTTTCACGATTCTAGGCGCAAACCCCAAGCATGATAGATATGGTTTTCGTAACTTTAGTGAATCTCCATTTAAAACGTATTTTCCAAATGGCAATACTTCATCTGGGGATATGTACGGTTACTTCCATGGCTTTGCAAATTGCTTAATTCAAGCTTCTTTTACTATGGCTGGTGGTGAATATATTTCTATGCTTGCAGGGGAAGTTAAATTACCTAGAGAGGTTCTCCCTAAAGCTTTTAAACAAGTATTTTATAGATTGACTATTATTTTCATTGGAAGTTGTATCTGTGTTGGTCTTATATGCTCACCAAATGATAAAAATCTAACTGCATCAATAAATGAAGCTCGACCTGGTGCTGGATCGTCACCTTATGTCATTGCTATGAACAATTTAGGAATTAGAATAGTACCAGATATTGTTAATGGTGGTTTAATTACTGCTGCATTTTCTGCAGGGAACGCTTATACTTATTGTTCTTCTCGTACCTTATACGGAATGGCATTGGACGGATATGCCCCAAAAATATTTACAACTTGCACGAAGAATGGTGTACCACTTTATGCTGTGGGTGTATCTCTGTTATGGGCTGTCCTCAGTCTTTTACAACTTAATTCTAACAGTGCTATTGTTCTGAATTGGTTGATCAACTTGGTTACTGCTTCCCAGTTAATTAATTTTGTGAATCTTTGTATAATATATTTGTTTTTCAGAAAGGCATATTTACTGCAAAAGGATAGCCTGCCTGAATTGCCATTTAAATCTTGGGGTCAGCCATTTACTGCATATTTTGGATTATTTTCTGCCCTTATTATGACATTTGTTCAAGGATATACAGTTTTTTATTCCAATCTATGGACATTTCGTGATTTTTTATTTTGTTATTTCATGGTATTTTTGGACATTGGATTATACATTTACTGCAAAATATTTCAAGGCCCTGATGAATTCAAATCTCCTGAAAATGTAGATTTTGCTACTGATTTAAAAGAAATCGAGGCACACGAGTTAAATAATTCATTTGATGATTTCAAACATTTCCATGCATAAAAAGGTTTTTTTTCTACCATAAAATTGTCCAAATGTATTTTTAAGGATTGAACATTATATGATAATATATATGTAGCATTATAACGATATTATAAAAAATATTTAAATTTTACAGACGCTATAATTTGTTTTTAAACCTACTATTTTATAATTTTGACAATATACTATAAATATTAATTTCCTTTTTTCCGTTTTCACCCCTTTTCTATTAAACAAACATATCAAGAAAATCCGATATAGTGTAACGGCTATCACATCACGCTTTCACCGTGGAGACCGGGGTTCGATTCCCCGTATCGGAGGTTTTGTTTTTGCAACTTGAGCCCATGCCACGTGATTAAATTTTGTTTCCTTTAGAGTTAGTACAGTGGATATTAGGTTCAATCGTTGAAGTAACTTTACCACTATCAAACTTGCTTGACCTCCACAGTCTATGACACATTGGGGGTCTTTGGTTTTACCTATTTGAACGCGTGCCTCTACAAATTCATTCTAATCCAAATCAGCTCTCGATCGTCGTTTACCTACTGGTACGCTCTAAGAGGTTAAGACTTTTAAGGGTTGTCTTTCTTCTTCGTCTTCGGCTATTTCCTGTATTTTATATATATCTTCATTTTTATTGTTAATGTCACTTCTATATACTGTATCAGAAAATACTTTGGATCGTTATTTGTTTTTATTATTATCGAATATATTCATTTCTTTCTCCTTTACTACCATTTCATAATATTTTAACACTATTGGGTCCATAACACAAAAATGGAAACCTTGATTCTTGTGTCCACACATACGGCATACATTGTCTCTGGCTATTAGCACTTGATATCTACTGACTGACCGCTTATATCCAGTTCTTCTTATCTATACGTGTAACTTTTATCTTTAATTTCGTCTTCTTTCACTGTGTTGAAGTTAGTTTATTTCGTGTCACTATTTTCCCCAGGTTCACTCGTTGTGTTGCTATTCATTCCCATCTTTGTTTTTTAAGATGAATTCTAATACAAAGAGAGAAATATTGTCACAATTTTTGTGCTTCCTAATCTATGAATCTTCTATTGATCGAGTGTGTCTTCTATCTTAGTAATTCTCTCTTATAACCATATTATTGTATGCATCTAAGTCTTATGTCTCGAGGCTTGTAAGGTAATTAAGATGTTATGCTTTTCCTCCAGACTTAGAAACTCAACTCGTTCGTCGTGTTTCTAACTCTAAACTTTGTTCATCTGTTCTTCTTGTAAGTTGTTCATCTTTTATATTCACATTCTTGGGCACTTGTTCTATGTTTGGTTCTCTGTTACGTGATTTGTGTTTGCACGTGATGAAGATATACACTATTTTTTTTGTTCATTGTAATTGCATGATTCACATTCTATAAATATGTGACAGTGGCATATATTTTTGCAGTGAGTCTAATACCAACTGTTTATTAAAGTAAGTATGTAAGACTGTGTAAGTTACATATTATATTATTACGTTACGAATTGATCCCTATATACTTCCATCCTTCTTGTATCTCGTTAGTTTTGTTTCTGTTCTTTATTTCTTAGTTCTATCACAACTCTCCAGTTTATTCTTTTAGCTTTAGATTCTTAAATAGATTTTATGTTCATATATTTACCTGTTGATTCCCATGTTCATTTCTATATCAAGCAGAGACCTTGATATATATACACGTGATTAGTGAACCTCACGATACATGACATTACGCTTGCTATCTGTGGTACTCAATCAAACCAATTCCTGAGTTGTAATAACGGTGAGATCTCTAACTGAAAGATTTATATAGAATAGATTGTTACCTAAGTTATATTGATGAAGCATATATAATAATATTAGTTTCCAGATTCCCAGACCACTAGTTGTTTACTTTTATTTTCCTTTATATTATAGTCTTCTGATTATACTGGAAACTTTTCAACTTCGTGTTTATATACTAACATCTCATCTGAATAGAGAGTGGTTGTGTAACTTCAAAAATTACTTCAGAAGGCTGGCGGCTAATGTATGACACTATTTTAGAATTTTAATATTTATTTGAATTAAAAAAGCATAAAGGGTCATTATTTAGTCATACAAAATAGAAATAAATATATAAGAAATATGCAAATGTTATAATACATGAAGTATTGTATTACTTTTTTGTGTCATTCAATGGCCAAAGAACAACTTAATAATAGTACATTTTGTGAGATGAAGATTGTGTTTATTATTCTAGTAAAAAATTTGTTCAGAATAAAAAATTTGTACCGGAAGCTCAGTTATATTATTCAATAGTGATATGTTTATCAACTCCAATTCAAATACGATGTTTGAAAGTGGAATAAATGTAATACGAAAATATCGAATACAACCTCAGAAGTATTACAAAATAAGGTAAATTTTTTTAAAAAATAGGAATACTATCAGAAGAAATGCTCTGTTATCTTGTGTTATTTTTATTATTCGTTCTTAAAATAAATAACAATAGCGTTACATTGTTGAGAAACTTATAAAAGACAATCGATGTATTTCTATTCGTTAAAGTCATTTAATAGTTTGGTTCCTACTATTGGCGTTAATGCATAATGATTTACCTCATTAATTTATACCTATCTGCGTTTTTTCCGGTTAAGGATATCTAGTTTTATGAGTTTAGTCAAATCCATTAGAATTATAATAAATATAAATCTTTCGATATTCGAAGTTCTATTCGTCCTAAATATCTACTATCAAAGCATATTCAGTGCTTGTAGAGAATAATGCTTCTCTCTGCATCAAAAGTTTCAAAGTTCTTGAAGAATTGGGATAAGCGGAAAACCTCACATTGGAGAAGTATCGACTAAATGAGTTGAAAAGTTCGTAAATCTTTGCTAAGTGTCCATTTTCAAATTTAAGTGTTGGGTAATTTTAACATATTTTTCATAAAATTGATAAAGAAAAATTACCAAAGAAATCAAAAAAGAAAGCACAAAAAGACAACACACCATTTATGGTATATGTGCTGTTAGCTATTAAAGATACTTTGATAGCTAGTATATAGAACAGCCAACAATCCGAAAATCAAAAGAGTAATGTCGATGATAACTCTCCATTTGAATTTTAAGTTTAGTGAATTTGGTAAACTATGTGTCTTTAAATGGAAGAAGGGTGGATAAATATAAATCAATGGAATACAAGCTACTGAACCTACGATAGCCACAAACTTACTTAAATCTTGGGAACCAAAATATGAAATGATTGTCACAAGTAGCACAATAGTTGTTCTTGAAAGGTTTTTCAACCATTTGATCTTATTACTATCTCTCCCAGAAAGGATAATTTTTTCAGTTAACATAGCTTTATTTTCTTCATTATCATTATCTTGTGGCTCACTGGAAGTTGAAGATATGGCGGTATTGTTTTTATTTTTTTTAAAGATTGCTTCTTCTACCATTTTATAAACGGGGAACAATTGAATTGGAGTTGACAACAAGATAGCAATGGAATAACATAATTGAGCAATTGATACAAATTTATTTTTTTGATTGAAACTTGATAATATAACAGGAGTTATATCTTTACCAAACGTCAAATACCCTAAAGTCCCAATTAACATGAAAATTGCCGTGCATACAAGTAATACCAAAGATAGAACCAAGGGGAATTTTTCTGGGTTTCTCATTGAATCTTCTACCGGAATGATCAGACCAACCCCTTCAAATGAGAAAATTGCAATCCCTACAAAGGTTGTCCATTGAGATGAATTAAAATAAAAAATCACATCCGGACCAATTCCATTATTTATTTTCCCTTGGGATATTAAATGTTGTAAGAGTAACACTACTACTAGGATTAGCCCTACTAAAGTTAATACATTTGCTATCAATGTTGGGATAGCCAATTTTGAAATTTTTCTCAAGAAGGATAATGGGATGAAAATGATCAATTGAGAAAAGATTAAGATTTCAATTGGTAAATTTTTAACGTTACAAACATGCTCTAATACTAATTTAATGTTTTCAGCAGTGAAGATGACGTAAGTTCCCGCGAACCCAAGCTGAGATAGCACCACGGAAACAACAATGATGAATTTTAACCAATTTCCATATAAATATGAGCCAATATTTTCAAAATTATTGACATTTGTAACTTTTTTAGCCAATGTTAAGATATAATAACACCAAAAGGAATAAATGCCGAAAAATAGTAAGAGGAGGTTTGAGAATAATAAACCGCCTGATTGGAACGCTGAAGGCAAGAATAAGACACCTGTGCCTACAAAGGATTTTAATAAGATGAAAAATACCTTTGAATTGGATGTACCTTCTTTCTTTGCAGCCGGAGAGTTCTCCTCGAGAATAAAGGCAGTATAACTTTCTTCTTCATCATCTTCATCTTCATCGGCATTCACTATCATGTTTTGCCTTGCTAGCAGAGAAGCGTCCACATCTGTAATACTGTTGTTCCTCGAATTAGTATATGTTGTGGTACGGGTATCATAAGTTTCGTTACGTAACGTGTGTGTTTGTAATTGATATTGTTCTTTTGAAGGTGATGCTAGTGGTGAATGATTTTCTTTACTTGCATCTGTATTACTTGTTTGAATATTATTAGTAACCACTGTACTTTCTCTCGAATATTCCGTAAGATCGTACCCTAGGAAAGGATTGGATTTATCAAAATTATCTGTCATGACGTCGAATTTTCCCATGAAAAATTTGAGAAATATGAACAATTTGTTATATTAGGAAAAGATTGAAAATCAATATTATCAGTATTATAATGGTTCTCTAGATAATAACGATGGAAACAACTTATTAGTTTGAGATGAGGTGTGTCAAATATACGTATATATATATATAAATATATATATATCTGTTAATAATAATTTTTAAATGGCAGTTAAATAATATTCTAGAATTAATTAAACTATAATGTTTTTTTGCAATTTGCCTTAAATAAAGATTATTTCTAATTCCCATTATGCCTTGAACTATTCATACGCTTAAATATGTATATATATATATATATATATATGTATATGTATAGGTATATGTATATATAATATGATACATTTCTTTACAGGGATTACCTCTAAAGAAGCTCTAAGAATCACAAACTATCTGCTTAATGGTATCCCTCAGTAGCCACTACGTAATATTCTGAGAACAGCGGTGTCGGCAGAAGAAATGTCGTAGTACCATTGTAAACATGCTAAGACAAACTCCGAAGCTGCACCGCCACAAAGCCGCCGTCCAAGACCAAAGAGGAAACAGAGACAGATACGTAGCTCTGAGAAAAAGCTGTAGAACCCGATACGAACGCGAAAAGGGCAGTATCGGCGTACTTGCCTAATTTGGAAAATGGTCACGTGCATGTGCGGGTGATTTCCGGTCCGACGGCTTAAGGACTTAGGGTATAATATAAGGGTTATTAAGGGTTGGATGTGTTATGGTTAGGGTTAGTGGTGTTAGGGTTATATAGTGTTGTATAGGTTTCCAGTATTTTCTGGAACAAAAATATAAGGTATATAAAATATAAGACAGAGAGTTAATAGTATTATATTTATAAAGGAAGCTATGAAAATGCTAAAATGCTAAGATATAATAAGATAAACAAAACATGGTAGTATGTTATTTTTGTCTTAGATAGATTATTAGGGGTTTGTTGTTGGATTTCAACCAATTGGTATATGTATAGTCAAAAAAAAAGTGTGTGAACTTTCTTTTTTTTTTTTTTTTTGAAAAATCCTCCTCATGACAAGTTCATCAGACAGTTGGAACTCTTTTGATTTAAACAATTTATGATTTATATATGAATATGAATTGATTGTTATTTAATAATATATGACGGTTCTCGTATCACGTGCGACACTTTCCTGTTTCGGAAACACTTGCCAATAAATCTTCCATCCGTGGCCTACAGTTACAATTACGGAGAAGATAGCTGCTTTGGCAAAAAATTCAAAATGAAGAATTAAGTAGTAAGTAATATTGAATAAATAAAAGTAAATGAATTGTATAAGGTTAACTTAGCAAAATATAGCAGACTAAGCTAATCTCTGACTAACAAAACTAGAGGCAATCTTTTTTATTTTGCTTTAGGTTCCAGTGTATTAGCATCTTAGAGATACACGCGTTATTTCATTTTATCTTTTTATTTTTATTTTTTTTTAATTTTGAAAAGAACATCTCTAAAAATTTATTACTTTGGCATTACAGTTTGTGATTTAATACGTACGTGATTTAAAAATAATATCTTCGAACCTTACATCCTTATCATCACCATGGTTTTAGCAGATTTAGGGAAGCGTATCAATAATGCCGTCAATGGCGCTTTATCCAATTCGAAGGATGATTATACCACCACTGTGGATATCATGTTAAAAACAATTGTTACTGCATTATTAGAATCAGATGTCAACATCAAGTTAGTTTCTCAAATGCGAAATAATATTAAATCGAAGTTAATGGAAAGTAAAACCGCATCAAGTTCAGTAACAAATGCTCAAACTAAAAAATTAATTCAAGAAACAGTCTTTGATGAACTTTGTAATTTAGTAGATTATAAATCTGATCAACCGTTCCAGCCTAAAAAGAGACAAACCAATGTTATCATGTTTGTAGGTTTACAAGGTTCTGGTAAGACCACATCATGTACCAAATTGGCTGTTTATTATTCCAAGAGAGGTTTCAAAGTTGGGTTGGTTTGTGCAGATACTTTCCGTGCAGGTGCTTTTGATCAATTAAAACAAAATGCTATTAAAGCTCATATCCCATTTTTCGGTTCTTATACTGAAGCTGATCCAGTTAAAGTGGCTGCTGAAGGTATTGCCAAATTTAAAAAGGAAAAATTCGATATTATCATTGTAGATACATCTGGTAGACATCGTCAAGAAGAAGAATTATTTAAGGAAATGGTGGAAATCTCCAATGTAGTTAAACCAAACCAAACCATTATGGTTTTGGACGCTTCTATTGGTCAAGCTGCTGAACAACAATCTAAAGCCTTTAAAGATTCATCAGATTTCGGTGCTATCATCTTGACCAAGATGGATGGTCATGCTAAAGGTGGTGGTGCTATCTCAGCAGTCGCTGCTACAAATACTCCTATTATTTTTATCGGTACTGGTGAACATATTCATGATTTCGAAAAATTCTCTCCAAAATCCTTTGTTTCTAAATTATTAGGTATTGGTGATATTGAAAGTTTATTAGAACAATTTCAAACCGTTTCTAATAAAGAAGATACTAAAGCTACAATGGAAAATATTCAACAAGGTAAATTTACTCTATTAGATTTCAAGAAACAAATGCAAACTATAATGAAGATGGGACCCCTATCGAATATTGCTCAAATGATTCCAGGGATGGGTAATTTAATGAGTCAAGTTAGTGAAGAAGAAACATCACAAAAGATGAAAAAAATGGTGTATGTATTGGATTCAATGACAAAACAAGAATTGGAATCTGATGGTAGAATATTTATTGACGAACCAAGTAGAATGGTTAGAGTGGCCAAGGGATCTGGTACTTCTGTTTTTGAAGTGGAAATGATTTTAATGCAACAACAAATGATGGCAAGAATGGCAAAGGGTGCCCAAGGTGCTGGTGGGATGCCAGGCATGGGCGCTATGCCAGGTATGGGCGGTATGCCAGGTATGGGTGGAATGCCAAATATACCTGGGATGCCAAAGATATCTCCTCAAATGATGCAACAAGCTCAACAAAGACTAAGGCAGAATCCAGGTATGATGGAAAATATGATGAATATGTTTGGTGGTGCCGGTGGTATGCCAGGAATGGGAAGCGCTGGTGGTATGCCAAATATGAACGACATGATGAAGATGATGCAAGACCCAAAGATGCAAGAAATGGCAAGACAATTTGGTATGTAATTTGACTCTCATGTTATAATAAAGCCATAATCGTACAATCTTTCTTCATAATTCTATTAATGAAATAAAGAAAAATAATGCTTCAATAAATAATAATCATACAATAACAAATCAGAATTAGAACAATCTCCTATGCACGTTTGCATTCTGATATGACATCGAATTGTCTCATACATATATAATCATCACCAATAATATATATATATATATATATCATTTACTTGCCTTTTGTTTTATTTCTATTTTTGTATAATAAATATCTAATTCTAATTCAATAAATATGATAATCTGATCTATCACATTAATCAAGTATGCGCTGTTCCTCTATGAAACCCTGAGACTCTTATCTACACAACATTTTGTTATAAAACATAATAATATGGGGAATAAAGCTAAAGCTTAATAAATACTGATTAAACTAAATAAAAGAAAAATAGGAAAAAAACAAAAAACACAAGATTTTACAACATAAGATCGTTTCCTAGAATAGATCTGATACAGCTAGAACAATAAAGGAACACTATATGCAGAGATTTAACTGTCAGCTTAAAAAATATGCATGATTCAAACATTTAAACTTTCCAGATTTGTCAATATTTTGGACTTTAATTTTTGGCGCTTTGTAGTTTTTTTCGGAATTTGTGACATGGCAATGTGAAAGTTTTATTTCCGTATCTGGTAAAACCCGCACAAATGAAGGTAAACAAAAAAAACACGAAGAGATCAGAATAAAACTAGGCTTCTTTTCATGATTCGTTTCTTAGCTACTTTTTTTTAATTATTATTATTATAATTACTATTTACATTTTCGATCGATGGGTCAACGATTCCATTTTGATACTGTCAAAAAGAACTGATTCGTTGTAAAAATTATCAATTGCATTTCGAACAAATCACTAGTTTAATAGATTTAATATATTTATTTGTTATAATTGAATTATTAATTTTTAATTTTTAATTTTTAATTTTTAATTTTTAATTTTTAATTTTTAATTTTTAAATTATTTTTTTTTTGATTCTATTAGTTAACATCATTTTTTTGCTCAGTTAAGATCTATAGAAAGATATCATCCTTTGTTCCTTATATTTAAATAAGAAAATACATATTAAAGGTACTAAATTTCTTAATATTATTTATTCATTTTTAATATACGTCAATTAAACGAACTCCATCGAATATTTTTTTCAAACTAGCTAAATCAAATCTCAAGATCTATTAAAATCTGGTTTTTTTTCCTTTATATTTTTGAATTTCACTTAGAGTAAAGAAAAAAAGCAAATAAAAAAAGAAATACTCTTATTAGCTTGACAAACAGAAAATACAAATCGTTTGTCCCTAAAAAACAAAAATTAGAGTAAAAAGACGAAAAAAAAAAAAAGAAGAAAAGTTCAAAGCAAAACAAAATAGAAAGCTCTTATGTTACAAGTTTCAACTCCACCCGTTATCATGTCTGGATCTCCTACACGTTCCGTTTTAACATCTGCCACAGATAGTCCAATGACCCCAAAAAGATTATCTCAAGGTAAACTTGCGCCAAGTCATAACATTTTCATGGTAAGTATTGATGGATCACCAAAAGTGAATAAGAATAACAGCAGTAAAGCTGCTGCTTCACCATCGATAGGAATCTCTTCTTCGTCTTCCAAGGTGATCGAATCATTACATGACCAAATTGATACATTGACCAACACTAATCTACAATTAACCATCCAATCTCATAGTCTGCTGGAAAAATTGGATGCTGCTCAACAGAAGGAATCTCAATTCCATGAAAATATTACATCTTTAAGACATGAAAATGAGAATCTTAATTCGATGTTGAGTAGAAAAACAAGGAAATTAAAAGATACTGAAGATGAATTAAATGAATTAAAACAAAAATTCGATCAAATGTTAAAAGAAAATACTTCATTGAAATCTAATGTTGAGCAATCCACTCTTAAAGAAACACAATTACAAGAACAGTCTGAATTGTACAAGGCTCAATACGATGCAATTGTTGAATCTCAACAATATTATAGAAATCATTATAATTCCGAAGTTACTGAATTGAAACAACAAATTGAAGAATTAAAGAAGAGTCAAATCAACCAATTACAAAAAATTAAAGAACATCATTTAAGTATTGATGACAAAATGGATCATTTCCATAAGAAATATAAAGATATGAAGGAATTGGAAGATAGTCGTTATGCATTTTTGGATGTGAAATGTCAAGAGGCTATTTCTGAATTAGATTTGCCAAGTTGGGTAAGATTATACAAAGAATCCAAGAATCAATTATTTGATTATTCTGACAAGATGCAACTGAACATAAGTGATAAGTATAAAGATCTTGCCAGAGATGAAGCATTGGTTGCGTTGGAAGGCAAAACAAATACTCAATTAAATTCAATAATCAATGAAAATAGCAATAATAGCATTAGTAATAATAATAGCGTCCCATTACGAATGAGTAAACGAAGTTCGTACATAAACACACAGCAGCAGCAACAGCAGCAGCAAATGCCATATCATAGCTATAATAATGTAAATAGTAGTACATCTAGTAATTTGACGCCCACCACATCTAATTCAAATAACAACGGATCCATCAAGAGAAAAAGTTTCTACGGTGGTACAATGCCTGTTTCCAATACTCAAAGTACTGGCTCTCAGGGAACACTGCCAGGCGTTAAGAGATCTGGATCTGTCAGAAAAGCAAGTGTCAACAGAAGATCTTTATCTGCTGGTGATGGGCCATTAAGTCAACAGAACCAACAGAGAATTCCATCTCAAAATTTCAACTCAAGTATGAATCCTAATGTTAATGGTAACGGTCCATACATGAGAAACCAATCCCAACCTATTAGTGACAAATAATACTGGAAATAGTTATCGCAACAATAGAGGAAGCATGATGTTCCATTGAGAGAGCATACCAAGTACAGACTAAAAAGAAATAAAAAAAAATTATACAAAGAGCATCCCCCACCCCACTCATAAGACGATTGAAACAAGATTTGGACCATATTCACAGAATGTACCTTATATGTAATTTAGTATATATAAACGGAACTTAGCTATATATAGGTTCATGCATTCCTAACCCCAAATTTCTAAAATATAAAGTTTCAAAAATCATTCATATTAATACCAATGACATACGGTATGCTAATTCTATTATTGGACAAGAATACCAATCCACCATGCGTATTTGTTTTCACTTCCATTAGAAATAAAACCTATTATTGAAATCAAGAAAAGATTATTAATAAGATATACTTTTAATACTAATCTAATACACTAACCCTACATCGTAACCCTACATCGTAACCCCACGCCATAACCCTACGCCATAACCCTACGCCAACCCTCATTCTTTCCTGGTGTCAGCAATTCCAACTCCGTTTGGCTTTAATTTTTTTCTTGGCTTTCGGACTGCAACAAAACATTTACAGGCACGCTATAAGCACGTGCAAGCTGACACCCCCTGGCGATCTGCTTAAAATCTGGGGCAGGAATTTACGGCTAATAATTGCAGATTCGGGGGTATGAAATATTTAGTAATAGGTGGGGAATCGGTATTTTGAGTCTAGGGGTAGTCAGAATGCAATTAAAGAGTATTATTATTATACAAGATCATTAGATCATAAAGTTTGCTTGTTTTTTTATATGTAGAGAGAGAAAAAAAAAGAAATAGAAAGTTAAATTGCAAAAGGTAAAAATTAATCCTTAAGGAATAATAAAATAAAATACATTATACTAGATCAAATTTTATATATATATACCTATTTCTATATCTAATATCAAAGCAACATAAGACAAATTAAAAAATTTCACAGATACCATAAATTTACTCATCCCTAATAATACAGAGTCCGTCTCTTCAGATATTTGTAGGTGCAATGTCCTACCAAGACCAACTAGGGTCCCATGAAGTCATTTATTCTTCATATTTGAAGAAAAGACCCACCACACTCAACACATTAAAGACTGCAGGCTATAATTCGTCTACTACTTCAAATGCAAATGTAACAGCAAATGCAAATGCCACTGTAAATTCAAATATCAATGCAGATCCCGGTCTAAATTTAAATGCAAGCACACCTAGTGCGAATTCAACAGTCCATCGCAGGTTTTCTACTCCAGGTATTATCAGACCAGATGCACAACAACTATTACTTCTGAAACCAAATGGTATAATAAATCATAGTCATACACATCCACATCTCTGGTGGCTGAAGCATGGACCTACTACCTATTGGTGTGTATTGAGAAGGAACCAATTTAGCTATTACAAGACTGAAGACGAAAGAGAAGCTGTAGGCGTAATACCCAGATCTGAGTTTCTTTCATTTCGAATCAATCATGAATTGTCTGTAATAATTATATATGCTAAGGAAAATACGTTTTGGTTTGAATGTAAAGATGAGAAAATTTTAAAAGGTTGGGAAATATCATTAGATGAATTTTGGAAGATACCTAAATATAAAAAAGAAGTTTCAAATAATCCTGAAATCATATTTGATGAAAAAGCTTTATTTTTGAAAGAAAAGAGAAAGCAGGAAAGACAAGAGAAGAAGAAGAAAGTCAAAGATAAAAATAAAGAACTTATACCTAATGGTTCCCCTAAGAAATTAAAGGATAAATCTTTGGACCCAAATAAAGAAGAATTGAAAAATCAAGATGAAAGTAAATTGAAGAAAATATTAAGCCCAAAAAAAATTGAAGATAAACCTAAGGAAAAATTAATAGACAAATTAACAGAAAAGCCATTAGACAAGTCAATAGAAAAGTCAAACGAAAAATCTCCACTTCTGCGGGAATCTCCTAAGAAAGAAGAGCATACTTATAATAGTGAAGAAGATAAAATTATGCATTACAATTCTATAAATGATCCAGATAAAGAATATTATACTTCAAACAGAACAGATCCACATACACTTAACGATCATCATTTAACTAGTACTTCATCAAATGTCTTATCATCTGTATCCACTGCAAATAATATTAATGATTATAAAGACGTTTTAAGTTATTCCACAATTGGCTCAAGAATGCCAAGATCTAAATCTGAGGAGCAATTCTATGAAACATATGATCCAAGAAATCCAGAAACAGAAATTTATCAAAGTTTAATCTATATCTTAATGAAAGGTAGATTCAATAGAACTAAATGGAAAAAAGTTAAAGCTGTATTAACAAATCATTCTTTGAAATTATATTCATTAAGAAATGATAAATTACGAAAAGAATTAGATTTAGATAAAGTGGTGGATTGTGTTGAAATTGAAAGAGGTATATTAGATAATTTATTTGCAGTAATTACTTTAGATGAAAGATTGGAATTTAAGACGTTAAATGAAGATGATACCGTCGAATGGATAATTAATTTCAAAAGTGGGATGATTTTAAGACAAAAAATTAAGAGTATTCCAAGATCTGGTGTTAGCAATAATAATAGTACCACTGGCTCTAATAATTTTTCAGTTTCAATTTGACATTTTTGTTTTTTTTTATGTTTGTTTATTTGTTAATTCGGTTCTTTTTTTCTTTTGTTTATTTGTTTGTTATTTAAGTTTCTTCACATCATTAGTTAATCTTTTTTTTCGTTCGCATTCACTTTTTTTTTTACTTAATTTTCCTTTACCACTGAATTTCAATACATAATTACATTAATAGATGAACAAGGTAAGGAAAATTCACTCTTAACATCATGACAACATTTTACGACATCACTCACTTAACCAATTGTATATTTGACAAATTATATATTTTGTTTTTATCATATATATTTATCTAACTTTAATAGTTGATTTTATTAAATCTACGTTTGTGTTTGTAGTATACCAAGAATGAGGTCAATAAAGAACTCACCAAAGCAATATATAAAAGAAGAAATGCTCGAATTGAATCTAAAACTCATGAGCTAGGTAAGAAATAATTGAAGATGAAATTTAAAACAAGTTTGGTAAATAATAGTCTTATAGTTCGGAAATAGTACCCATTTTCTAACTCATTAAATAATTTAAAGAGTCATGGCATTCAAAAAAGTTAAATATATATCTTTCTTTTAGATCTATTACTTGGTAGTATTATATTCATAGGCTGATCATGATTAGACTTGCTATTTAAGAAAGTGTGTATATAAACGAACTTAAGAATACTAAGCTATATAATGTTCTGCATAAGAGAAGAAGTAATGACTTGAACGTGATTAATGCGTTCATTATGTAAACATTTGGATTCTGGCTCATATACTTTTAGATAACAGTTATACTGAAACAATATAGTATCTTTAATTAAAGACTTGATGCTGCCGTTTAGTGATAATATAAAAATATTGGTTATAAACCTGCGGTAGACAGAAATTGAATTATCATGAATTCTAGTCTTGGCAAATTAATTATGCATTATTCTGATCGTGAGAGTATAGGATTTATCATCCCAATAATAGATAGATCTTGTATCTACTTAAATTGTTTCTGATGGAAAAGTATTCCCACTAGAAGTTCTTCCTTTGACATGTGTCATGGGTTTCCTACAGACACTTTAGGATTCATTCATGTCCTACAATGAGTGCATCGATCATGTTCAATGGTTAATTCTGTTTGATATTTTTGGTCTTTATACATGAAGTAGTAAATACACTGTTCTAGGATAAGAGATAGTATAACGTGAATATACGTTGCTAATATAAGCCCCAATTAGATAATTCATTGTTGCTAATTAGAGTACATAATGCAAATACTACAGAAGATACTGAACGTAAGAGCTACACATCAATTGTCAAGTTAATTGGATGAAAAAATGTTTCACCTATAGACGACGATGAAATAGTTCTTCTTGTTCAAATCAAAATGTATAAATTACCAAATATGTAATTGACATATAATTTTTTTATTTTACATATTTTTACATACTTTTTATTCCTACTCAAAAGGGAAAAAGTTTCTATGCTTATAATCATCTTTTAAACAGAATTATTCTCTAAATTTTAACTGGAAATAATATCACTACAAAAGATTAAACGCCGTACAGTTATATATTTCAAATATTAAGGGACAACAATTATTTGCTGAATGATAGAAATCATGTTTAGTATTTATATATATATTTGTTCGAAGTATTTGTCGCTTTCTGCAAATACTTTCCGTTTACAGAATACAAACAGCGGTAACTGTACCAAATTATTCATACCCTATAAATTTCTTTGAAGTTCTTTTAATTTTCTCTTTTTGATGGCTTACCTAGTTCAAATTTCAACAATTTTCAGATCACACCGCATACTAAATTCACAAGAGATGAGACAAAATAATATTATTTTTCATAAAACAAATAAAAATCAACGTACTAAAATTATACACATATACCAAAAAAAAAAAAAAATAAAGAGGTTGGGCTTCTCCTCAGAATATCTCTGTGCCCCCCTTTGACTAGGGTGCAATATTCAATAAAACTTCTCCAGCTAAAGGTTTACTTAAAATGTTAGCCGCTTGATTCTCATTCAACACACGCTGAAGCTCGAACAGTTTATCATCGACAACATTAAAAGTCTTGCAATACAGGACTTCAGTATGTTTTATTTTAGAATGGAGGACTGGATGTGAGTCTAGCTTGCTCGCTGGCTTGTTGTCCAATAATAATAATGCATTATTAACCGGAATATCCATATATTCCAGTAAATGCCACAGGATTTTTAATGCTTCATTTGAAGTTACAGTGTGTTCTGATTCTGTAGATAACAAAGATATTGTGTGAATTTTCTCTCATACCAATGCATTTGGTCCGTCCGCTAAATAGATGGCTTACCTCCTGGCGTATTATGGTTTATCATACCCAATTTTCATCGATTTAATGGTGTAAAGATACCTCAAATTTTAATAAGCAGCATCCAGGTGAACAACACGGGGATCTTTCAGAAATCGAGAAAGAAAGGATACAGCAAACGAAACATCTGGACGACCAGCATTGGCTACAAATAACAATTGGCCAATGATTGTTTGATATTCGGTGATTGAATCCACGGCAGGAGATGTTGGATCAAAGTATTGAGCTGTAGGTGATAGTGGAATGTGACTAGGCTTGACTCCAGCAGGAAATATAGTGGTAGCTGCTTTGGTAATATAGTCCTCCATGGAAATAGAAACAGAATGATCAGATGGCTGATTTACATTTATTCCCAGAAAATTGTTTACTGGCCCTAAATCTTTCATTGAGTAATAAATTTTTAGAGTACATTTGACTATATCAAGGGAATCATTATCAGGAGCTGCAATCAATAAATCATCTACGTAGAGTGCAATCAAAATTAGACCAGTAGTAGAATATCTGAAGTAGAAGCAATGCTCAATAGCATGTCTTTGGAATCCAAGTTCGGTAAGAGTATGATGAATATGTCTGTTCCATAATAGTGGAGCTTGTTTCAGACCATACATACCCTTTTTCAGTTTCCGCACATATTCAGGATGTGTAGGATCAACGAAACCTTGAGGCTGTTTGATATATACATCTCCATCTATTTCACTTTTCAGGAAAGCAGTATCGGCATCCATTTTATGTACAGAGAGGGAAAACTGATCAGCGATTGCCAGAAATAGACGAACTGAAGCATAACGTACAACAGGAGCAAACGTTTCGTAGTAGTCAATACCTATCTTTTGCTTATACTCTTGGGCAACTAATCGAGACTTATAACGACCATCGTCTTTCATCGTGAAAACCCAGCGACTACCTAAGCATTGTCTACCTTCTGGTAATGGAACCAGATTGTATACGTCCAGAGCATTGAATGACTCGAGCTCTTTTTCACACGCAGCCAACCATTTTTCAGAATCAGATGATTTCATAACTTGCAAATAAGTATTTTGAGTAGCTGCAGTTGCAATAATTGCACTTGTCCTAACAGTCAATGCCCAATGTTTATTAATCTTAGTTTTGCCTGGATATTCTTTAGCATAATATCTTGTAGAACTGGTAGAGGATAAATATGGGGAATCATTGGAATCAACTGGGCCAATTAATCTAATATTTGTGTAATCGGAACTATTGGCATCCACCGCATAGGAGGAAGGAAGCGTAATTTGAGGAGTAGGAGCACTAGTGTTGCTGCACCCTGCCCCACCCTGACACCATTAGGAATAACGGTCATTTGTGCCAAATCTTTATACCTACGATGTAAGTCTCTAACCGTCATACTCATCACAGTATCATTGTCTAATAAACCGGCTGGTATTTGAAGTGAGTCATAGGAATCATGGTTTAGTGATGAGAGTTGAGTCACTAAGTGATCTGAGTTCACCACAGTAGTAGAAACACGTTGACGTTTAGAGGACTAATCTGAGCCTAACTTTGGTACATCCATAATACCAACAGTATTCAAATGCGGTTTGGGTAATGGGGTGACATCCTTTCGACCTTCAATAATTTCAGGAATTGATACCAATAAGAAGGAAGAAGTCTTACATATGGTTCTAAGAGCATTATCCACTCTGAGTACCAGTTGTTTAACTGATTCATGAAATGAGGAGTTCATATGCTCACTTTCATTATGCACATTAATTACTGCGCTTTGCATCCTCAGCATCTATTCATATTGTAACAGATTAGGAGCTTCTTGGCTAATATTTTCAGCTACATCTATATTCATTTCATCATTTAATAATTGGCCTTGAGTGTCGACTGTTAAAGAATTATTATCATTGTCGTTGGAAAATGTTGTTAAAGAAGTGTTCTCATTGTTGTTAGAGGAGACTATTGGATTAACTATATACACTAATAGATGAACCTTGGTTAGGATATAAAGGAATACCCCCTAAGGCATTAGTAGCGAATTTTTGTGACAGTTCAACAACTGAAGTTGTTTCTTGCGGAAACGCTTTTTCATCAAATACGATCTGATTTGAGACGAAAATTTCTCCACTTTCTGGCTGATCGATTCTATACCCCCTATGATCAGAATCGTAGCCGGCTATAAATACCTGAGACTCTTGTTAGAGCAAAATTTACCATCTCTCAGATCGGAAGGAATAGATTAATGAGGAAGAGTTTTGTACGACATTACAATCTTCTGTAGAAGTGCTATTTTCAGTCATACTGTAAAGAATATTTCTACTTTAATAAATAGTTATCAAATATAGAAACCTCCTATCCTTTTGAGTAGGAGTGAAAAGAATATACAATATATAAAATATATAAAATATATGAAATATACAAAGATTTTTCATCCTCGGAAGTGTCAAAAAAACAACTTGAACAATGTATTTATGGGCCATTGTTCAATCTACGAAACAATAAGTTTTTCAAGACTTTGTAGCGTTGGTGGAGCCTATTATTGTCACTACCACTCTTCATCTATCATTGTAATAAAAACTTGTATGTGTTTGTGCATATGTAGTAAGAAAAGGCATGCTCATCGCATCGGAAACGAAACGAGTAAAGTGATAAAAAAACGCGAATTGATTTAAAAAAATACATTATAAAGGTTGTTGCATATCATTCGTACCATTAATCGTACAAGTATGAACTTCACATTACGATACCATAAAACGAGTGTGACGTCATTATGTATCCTTCGATTAGTACAAGAAAAAGTCCCCCGGTTGATATCTGGGGATACAGAGGGTAAAGTAGTGATATGGAATCTTATCACTAGAAGGCCCGTAACACGATATGATATTGGCAAAAGGGTGAATATAATGAGTATTGAACAAATAGACGATAGACTTATTGGAGTGTTGTGTAAGGATTATATGTTGAGGATATTGAGAGTCGGGCAAGAGGAGGAGATGCAAGAAGTGTGGAGTATCCCTGTGAACACGTTAAATTTTGCCAATTTCCAAATGGGAAAATTGCAAGACAATGGGGGAAATGAATATATGTTGGTGTGTTGTAATACACAAGAATCTGAGAATTTCGATGTGTATCGGGTGAGATTGGGTGAAGGGGAAGGAGGGAATCGGTTGCAAAGGGTTTGTCATAATGTGAATGTGTATGAGAAGTTGCAAGAGAATGGATATGCTTTACAATTAAACGATTTAAACAAGAGTGGGATAATAATGAAGTTTGTATTGGATAATAACAAGGGAGTAGTTTATTGTGGGACAGAAAGTGGGATAATAGCTGGGTTTGGTTTGCCGAAGGCAGCGGGACAAGATAGTGGCACGGTAGTTTATGTGAATCAAGGGTTTTCCCCAGAGCCTGTATTAGATATGTGCTTGGACGAGGGAGAAGATTGTTTGTATGGTGTATCCACGGGGAATGCGGTGAAAAAATTTGATGTAATGGAGGGAACTACAAGGTCGATCGAGGTGAACCGGGGGGGTAGACTTGGTCAATTGAGTGTTTTACAAGAGTATATACTTGTTGGTAGCTGGAAGGGGGAGAGTATAGTGATTAGCAAAAAAAGTGGTAAAGTGAATGCAAGTGCCAAACAGCGTAGTAATCTTGTGGTGAGTGTGAGTAGTAACGGACAAGACAAGTCGAGGAAGTTTGAACGAAACACCAAGATCTCAAGTATTGTGGGTCTTGATAGGTTTGAATACGAACATGGTGAACACCACCGGATCACTGAAACAATGCGTATCGATAAATTTGCATCCAAGGATTGGATGATCATTGGGTATGACGATGGCAGTATTGTACTGCGGTGTGTCAACAGCCCCTCTATAAAACGTGTATAGTTGTACTATGTATTCCGTTGTAGGATTTGCTTTTCTACGATTTCTCTAATCAATAGACTAAACGCTACATCTACATTTAAATTATCTATACTATCCAAAGCCACAAAACTACAATCCCAAGAGTTGGCCAATTGTAAGCCGCGCTGTATTAAGGCGTCGGAGGCTCTTGGAGAAGTTGCATGCGTACAAACCACGATCATTGGCGGTGGTGACTCTGGCGAGCGAGGGTTCAAATCCAATGGTTGCAGAGAGGTTTGGAACGTTCGTAGATCGTGGCGTGTTTTTTCTTTGGCCAGTTCTTGCGAAGGGGTATGCCAGATTGTTTTCCAAGAATGAGCAAGAGAATAGACGTCTGATTCTTGGCCTTTGACCCACCGAGCTTTGTAATCACGATACTCTGTCCAAGCTTCGATGATGGCATCTCGGACGTCCCGTACGGTAGCAAGTCCTCCGTCGTCGTCATGAGCACCCTCGCCCTGCATCTCGTTAGAATTTGAATTGCCATACGCTGGTGGCTGTGAGCGTCTATTCAACTCGGGCACTGCACTATACACCAGCAGATATCCATCGATATTGGCATTCAGCTCGGAAGCACCAGATGCCACCAGAAGCGCCGACGTTGAGACAGGATGTCGCGGAGAATCTGCCAAGTTGTGCAGCACATTCTTGCCCAGGTTCCTACTAAACAAGCTGACCTCTAAAAAGGGGACCACGCTAGCCGGGTCGTATGGTTTTGTGTCAATGATATCTAGTGTGATCGGATGGAAGTGTGGTGGGATGTAGTTTGCAGGCAGAGTGTAATCTGACCTCATCGGCAGTCGCATGTGGGATCCCGATCTTATGGACGACTGACGTGTCTGTATAAGAGAGTTATGTGCCTGTGCCCGCGTTTGCGTTTGCGATAGTGACAGTGAAGGTACTTGTGGTTGCAACTGCAATTGCAATTGAGACGATGCCTCTGTATATTCGTCTAGAAAGGCAGAATAGACCAATGGTCCCAGCAGGGTCAAGCCCAGACAAGGTGATGCGAAAAGTGGGTCTGGACAGATACTGCTTGGAGTTCGGAGACACAGACGTCTTTGTGGCTGTGGGTCCAGTAGAGTGCGAGCCAGGGGACTGTGTGGTTCGTAGTGGGCCAACCAACTGCTGTGCTGGGTTGTTGGGTGGTGGGCAGTGGGGGCATGGTGGACGGTGACTCGAGAGACAAGAGTGCTTTTGCCTACACCAGAGGCGCCAAGAACTGCAAGCTGCAGAGGACGGTTGGAGGGAGACGAGGCAGCGTGGGAGTGGGAGTGAGGGCGGCTACTACTGCTCATGGAGCTTGAAGTTGTGAGATGAGGTTACTACGAGAGAACACGATGTCTGAGAAAAACAGAGGGCAGCAAGGCAAAGACCACAGAAGAACGGCTGTTATATGTTTGTTATTTGTGTTTTTGTTGTGTATATATATATATATATATATGTATGTATGTATGTATGTATGTATGTGTAGATGTATGGCAAACGCCGCCTGGAATGTTAGCGCGAGACGAAAAACAGTTAGGGGACTGTGGCAGGGTAACGCGTGGTGGGAAACATATTTGCTATATAAGCTGTAGAGGTCGTTGATCATGTACTGGTAAATGATGGGTAGCCCTAGTAACTTATCAAGTGTTCCAAGATAATTCCAACACAAACTGTTGTAAACTATAATCAAGTTTACAGACTTATTACTTCTAACTAAGTATAATAGACTTTAACCATGAGCATTTAACTTGTTATAATGTTTTTAACTAAAACAAAGATCTAAAATAAGATTGACTATAAATTTTAACAAACAATTGATTGAGAAACCAGTCCTGTTCATACATTATTAAATAAGGCTGTTTCCGTCAAATAAAGCATATAATTAATGAGCAATTGAGCAATTGCACAATTGCATGATGATACCATCGTAAGATCGCAACATCGTACTATCTACAGATCATAAGATCTCATTGATTTATAATTTCCTTTATACTCTGCTAAGATCTACAATATCTTCCCTCTCTTAAATGAAGGTTACTAATATATTAAAGTTAGTTAGTAATGAAGCATTTTCTAGAACTTGTCAGGGTGTTGAACTCTTCAAATGTAGAAGTACATCTTAATTACGGATCAGTATGTCGTAATTTACAATAGTATTCTCAACTGTTCACGTCATATCCTATTACAGCAATTATTTCCGAAGCACGCTGTAATCTTTCAATCGAAGTTCTTGGTAAATTCTTGGGGTGGGTACCTTTCTCTATCCCGTATGAATCGTTTAATCCACTTAATATTAATTATTCTATGCTTCTTGAACAAAGATTGTAGATCAAGTTCAACTGTATTAATACCTAATTTGACAGTCTTAAATGGTCCTGGAAAAATAGGTTGAATTTTCAAGTATCTTCCCCCTCCCCCAGTAAAATACGCATCACATATTCACCGATCTGATAAGTATTGGGCATTCTTGACTCGTTAGCCCAAGATTCCATAGTTTCTTGATATTGTTTTAGAAAACCAATAGTTCTTAACGAATTAGTCTTGATGGTTTTAAATAATTCTAAATTTCAAGCCGACAGCTCATTACCAATATCCAGTAGAGGTCCAATTGAAACATAACCTAAATCCACTTCAAAAGATGAAGCTTGAATGGAACGTTGAAAAGTAGAGTTGTAAACAAACTCAAGAAGATGAGGGAGGGGGGGGGGGAATATATATATCCCATTGATCATGATCTTGCGAACAGAAACTTCGTAGTAGTCTTCCTAATGTTTTGTTAGCACTTTCTGTCTGCGGATGGTTTGTAACTTCTTTGAAAAAAAACGTACTAGAAAATCTAATATAACGGTCTGAAACAATGGTTCTTGGAAACCCATGGTAAGCAAATAAATCTAGAGTACTAGCGGATTCAAAGGATATTTTAGTGGTGATAAAAATGGGTTCTTTTAAAAAAACCTATCTACTACAACCATAATCATATCGTTTTTTGGAAGTCCGGTAACAAAATCAATAGACAATTCTAGCCAACGTCCTTGTGGAATAGCTAATGGTTCCAGTTGTCCATACTTCTTAGGCCCAAAAAAAAATCCTTTTTTTTTCATAATTTGACACTGAAAACATCCTTTGAGATATAAGTACAGGCCGCCATTGAAGGACAAGAATAATTAGGGTATAGTTTATTGATCGTAGTTACTTCGCGAAAATGGCTGCCATGTAATATATTATCGTGAAAAAATGTTCAGTAATTTAGTGAGTAACACAGACTCTATCATCATAATATAATATATGTTCTTCAAACTTGTAACGAGCCATTGCTTCCTTGTATAACTTAAATTTTTTAAGGTATTTTTCAAATAACGATTTATCACCTGATGCAATCTTAACGTCTTGTACCAAAACTGCAGCAGATACCAATCAACTGGAGTGATTCTTTCTATGCTGGTTATTAAAATACGATAGTCGAATCTTCAATTGTTGCAACTTTATTAACTTCGGTAGTAATTCTCTCATTGTCCGTGGCAGGTCTGTTTAAGGTATCTGAGACGTGATTAAGAGACCCTTTAATATATTCTTAAGTAAAATCAAAGTCAGCTAAGAAAGCTAGCCAACGTGAGATTCTGGCAGAATGTTCTCTTTTTATTACGATAAGTCAATAATGATATATGATTCGTTCTTAATATAAATTGGTGTCCATGTAAGTAATATTTTAAGTGTTGAATAATGGACAATAATCCTATTTCACCAATCGGATATCATGCTTGTGCGAGATTAACGGTTTTAGAAAGCTAATCAATTAAAAACTTTGAACAACACAAACTATTATGTAGTGATCTGACTAGTATTTTAAAGATGACTGTAACCCTGAGTACTCTTATACTTATAACTTGCGTATCTTTTATCCTGTATAATTCTATACGGATGCCTCATGAGCCTCGCCTTTATATACAATCGAGATTACGCGTCGTTACATGTTGAAGTAACTTCTCTGATTTAGCTAGAGCTTGTCAGCTCCTAACACTTAGCATAGTGCACTCATAGTATTACTATGATTGCAAATCACTGTTGACATAGAACCAAGAATTAACTTCTTAGATCCAACGTCATTAGCCCAATTCCAAAGAACAACCACTTATACACACTAATTGAGCCTTATCAATATCCGATATCGTTACACTACTTATGGAAAATACTACACTACACCACTACTTCTAAACATCATTCCTAAAACTAAAGTCACATAAAAATGAACTGTCACGTATCAAAAGCCAGGTATGAGATGAATTAATAAGTTATTAATGCTAATTCAAGAACATTAATCTCTTAATTAATACAACTAACTGATAACTAATTGACTAATTGCTAATAATCAATTACAATTATCAAGTGTCTGCACACCAAATAAATCGTATATAAAGGGACAAGATTTCTCTGTCTCATCGTGAACTTTTCTTGGACTTCTTTTATATAAAAAGAAAAAGAAAATAACACCAAGCAAAGAAGCAAGAATATCTTCTCTATTCTATACTATATATTATCTACTCTGTTTATACTTCTACGAGCCTCATCTCTATTTGTTTGTGTCACCTTAGCTTTATCTTATGCCTAATATTGACAATTCCAA
Organism: Henningerozyma blattae CBS 6284; assembly: GCF_000315915.1. Taxonomy (NCBI): domain Eukaryota; kingdom Fungi; phylum Ascomycota; class Saccharomycetes; order Saccharomycetales; family Saccharomycetaceae; genus Henningerozyma; species Henningerozyma blattae. The sequence goes on along the minus strand of NC_020190.1, from coordinate 765,922 downwards.
CATATTCTCTTACACCTATTACTACTGATCAATATATTTCTTAGTTACCTCCTAAAAGTCGAATTTATGTGACATAGTGATACTTTCAGTACACTGTGTCAAGGGTTAGGAACTTACAAGCCCTAACTAAATCAGAGACGTCCGCGTCAACATGTTGCGACGCGTAAACTCGCTTGTATATAAAGCGATGCCCATGAGGCATCTATATAGAATTACACAGAATAAGATAAGTAAGTTATAGTTATAAGAATAATCAGGGTTATAGTCATCTGTAAAATACCAGCCAGATCACTATACAATAATTTTGTTGTAAAGCAACTTAGGAGTACGATACACTTAAATATCAACTACTAAAAACTTAACTTAACAATCTTATTAACTTAACACCAGTTAATACTTCGAACTTACGAATATAATTGTTAAGTTAAGTTTTGGTAGTTACTATTTAAGTGTATCGTACTCCTAAGTTGGTTTACAACACCTGGTAGCGTATTTTTATAATTGTTTTATCCCACTGTTTCGGTTATTTTGTCACTATGTCTTCTCCTGTTGCTGTCATGCCAGCTGAAATTAAAGTTCCTCATGACTTTACCGGTGAGCGTAAAGATATTATCAAGTTGCATAGTTTTTTGCAATCCCTCGAAGTGCAGTTTGTCGTAAAACGTGTTACGAACGATTATGAACGTATCTGTCATTTGGCTGCTAATTTATATGGTCCGGCCTTAGACTGGTTCATGACCTTCTCTGGCAATCACGATGTGTCCGAAATGGCCTTTGACGCCTTCAAAGAGGCTTTTAAACAAGCCTTCCAAGGTAAGTTTGACTCCTATGATGTTATTCAGAAGCTTTCCTCGTTAACGCAAAAAGACAAGATCGAAGCCTACGTTTCAACCTTTAACCGTTACCGCAAACTCCTACCACCACGTTCCTTGAGTAATGATGTTTTAATCAATCTTTTCATTAAAGGGTTGAAACCAAACACTCGCAAAGACTTACGTTTAAGAACCGTATCCTCGTTTTACGAAGCAACCCAGTTGGCTATTCGTGCAGAACACTGCTGTTACTACCCTGGTATCTCTCCATTATTAGATGATAATTCCACCCCTACGGTCGATGCCGATGGTGATGTCATTATGGCTATTTCCTCTACTCCTCGCCGTGTTTCGTCTCGTTCCCGATACAACACCACATCTTATCATCCTCGTAACTCGGATGATTCCTGGCGTGAAAAGTGTCGTCAATTGTGCTTTCAGAACCACCTCTGTTTCCACTGTTTCTCTAGCGGTCATGTAGCTGCTA